>NC_091461.1:24281896-24581896 GCF_027789765.1 Dendropsophus ebraccatus
GATGTGGTGTCTGCCGTCTCAACCTCTAGAAATATAAGTCCAGAACTATGGTGGAGGAGGCTACAAAGTCCCAGTGCGATCGTTTAACAGAATGGCAGGCATTGATATATATAGCGGTCACAGATTCCAACTAAGATGTGAGGGGACAGAGGAGTTGTTTGTATTCCTCTGTGTGTGTAAATTCCAACCATCGGAACCCAGTCTTAGTATGTTTAGCAGATTGTTGCTTGGAATCGACCATCAACTCCTCCATTCAATTACAAAGTTTCTTAAAATCGCCTGTACTATTGATTTCTGCAAAATAAATTTAGATGACAGTGACATTTTAAGGTCCCAAATCCGGGATGCAATGAGTACAAACTTCTCCTGTTCCTAGTATGTCTGCTCCCACCCTTCACCTTTTTGTGGAAAAAACAAAAGAAAATTTTTTTTTAGCCCTTTTCCAAATATTTTATAGGGATTGTCCATTGTCTGAGAGCAGGAAATGTTATATAATAGAAGTATCACTCACAATTACATAACCCCTAGACGACCCAGGACGTAGAGTTACGTCATGGAAGTCTGTCACCAGACGACCCTGGACGTAACTCTACGTCCTGGGTGTTTCTCTGGCTATGAAGCGCGCTCCGGAGCGGTGCGAGCTTCACAGCAGGTGGGGGCCTCACCGGTAATGACACGCTGCAGCGATCGCGCTGCCGTGTGTTATTAACCCCTTAAACGCCGTGTGTCATTAATCCCTTAAACAGGGAGTCCCCTGCCACTTACCGATCAGGACCCCCGCAGTGTGACTGCGGGGGTCCCGATTGTTAAAACGGACCGCCGGAGGTCTCTCACCTTCTTCTGTGCGGTCCGATCGGCGATCTGCTGCACTAAGCTTGCACAGGCAGGCTCAATGAGCAGATCGCCGATAACACTGATCAATGCTATGCCTATGGCATAGCAATGGTCAGTGTAGAAATCAAAGTATTGAATGTAAAAGCCCCTTAAAGGGACTTCAAATGTGTAAAAAAAAAAAAAAGTTAAAAACACCAATACACTTCCCCAAAACCCCTCCCACAATAAAAGCTGAAATCACCCCCCCTTTCCCATTATGTAAATAAAACATATAAAAATAAACAAATAAACATATAATATACCGTAGCGTGTGTAATTGTCTGATCTATTGAAGTATAACAAGCGTCATTGCGAACGGTAAACGGCGTAGACGAAAAGAGGGAAAAAAGTGCGCGGATTACCCATTTTATGTTACATTATATATATAAAAAATTCATAAAAAGTGATCAAAAAGTCCGACCTTCACAAATATGGTATTAATAAAAACTAGAGATCATGGCGGAAAAAATGACACCCCATACAGCGCCATAGGGGAAAAAATAAAACCGTTATAAGCGTCACAATAGGCCCATTTTATTAATAATTAATTGCCAAAAAAAAGGATTTAATTAAATAAATATATATAATATTAGAGAATCTGTGTAACCTGCATATGGTTGTGTTCGGACTGACCTATAGAATAATTGTATCATGTCGCTGTTACCACATAGTGCATTACGTAGACACAGGAACCCCCCACTGTTACCATATTGCATTCTTTTTTACGATTTCACCAATTTATATCTTCATATATAATATATTTGGGGTTGCATCATACATGTTATGGTAATATGAATGACGCCATTGCAAAGTACAACTATTCCTGTAACAAACAAGCCCTTACATGGCCCTGTAGATAGAAAACAGAAAGTGCTGGAGCTCTTAGAAGGGGGGAGGGAAAAACGAAAGCGCAATGATCAAAATTTGTGCGGTCCACTGGGTCATTTTGGGCCTGGTCCTCAAAGGGTTACACCTTTAACATTTTGTAAGTAAGAAATCCGTAAGTACTTAAAGGGGTAGTGTGGCAAACCTTTCATTCTTTCAATTCAATTGGTATCAGAAAGTTGATTTGTAATTTACTTCTATTTAGAAATCTCAAGTCTTCCCATACTTACAGCTGTTGCATGTCCTGCAGGAAGTGATGTATTCTTTCCAGTCTGACACAGTGCTCTCCACTGTTACCTCTGTCCATGTCAGGAACTGTGTAGAGCATTAGAGGCTTTCTATGGGGGATGTATCTTGTACTTGACAGTTCCTATCACGGACAGAGGTGGCAGCAGAGAGCATGGTGTCAGAATGGAAAGAATACACCACTTCCTGCAGGGCATACAGCAGCTGATAAGTACTGGAATACTTGCAATTTTTAAGTTGAAGTAAATTACAAATCTATATAATTTTCTGACAGTTTACAGTTGATTTGAAATAAAATAAAAATAAAAAAAAGATACCACTGTGCCCAATCAAATAAATGGATTGTTTGTATAATGGCGGACAGGGCAGGTTCACCAGAGAGAGATGCTCATTGTAAGAGCTCTCCATTCAAGCCAAAAGATGAGAATCCTTTACAGAAGATCCCCCATTTATCAACATAAAATTCACAGAATTACTAGAATTGTGACCAATCTACTTGTAGAATGTGTTGTTTTACCCTATTCTCATTAGATGTCTGTTGGGGTTATGGTGGGTTCCCTTGCGGTGTGCCTTAGGCCTTACTTCTATATGTCACTTTGACCTTAACATTCCCTTGATCTCTGGTATTGGCATTCACCTATTTTATTGTGTTTTGTAGCTTGTAATTTGGCTACTGCTATTCTGCTGGGGATTTATCTACCTAGTCTTACATCTTTATTGCTGCACAGCACTTTATATATTATGCATGACGGGACACCTCGCCTAATACATAACACAAGGTTCTACTGTTCTGCCAACCCACTGTTCCTACAGGGATCCCACCAGTCTCATTCATCGTGCTGAGCAGGGGTTGTCTATAGGGGTTGTCTCTTTGTATAATAGTATTTTTCTAATTTTTCACGTTTTAATCTGATATGGTAATGGAGTTTGCCATTCATCTATTAAACACGTCTTTTTTGGTTAATTACATTTGAAAATGGAGACTATAACTAGGACTACTGCCCCTCTGCAAACCTGCTACCTCTATTAGCTACTGACTGCCGCCGGTGAGTTATCATTTGTTTTTGCTTTGGATATTTTATATGAGCTTGTATGACTCTTGATTGGTCTCATTTTTCTGCCCTACCATAATCCCTGGGGTATATGAGTACTGGGAACCATTGTCATGACCTAGGAAAGGCGACTTCAAAGCATGGCTCTGCAGTCTAGTGACCCACCATTTTTTCTTTATTACGCTTTCAATATACAGGACTTAAAGGGAAACTATGATGAAAATAAATAGATTTCAAATCAACTGGTGCCAGAAAAATATGCAAATTGGTAAATAATGTCTAAAATTTCCAAGCTTTTCAGTACTTATCAGCTGCTGTATGTTATACAGGAAGTGGTGTATTCTTTCCAGTCTGACACAGTGCTCTCTGCTGCCACCTCTATCCATGTCAGGAACTGTCCAGAGCAGGAGGTTTTCTATGGGGATTTGCTCCTGCTTTGGGCAGTTCCTGACATAGACAAAGGTGGCAGCAGAGAGCACTGTGTCAGACTGAAAAGAATACACCACTTCCTGTAGGACATACAACAGCTGATAAGTACTGGAAGACTGGAGATTTTTCCATAGAAGTAATTTACAAATCTTTTTTTACAGATTTTTTTTGCAGACAAATAGACCAATTCATGTATATAAACCTATTAGATATAAGCTTAGATTACAGGTAGGGAATTGAACAGGGTTAAATCTTTCTTAATTAAAGTTCCCCTTTAATATAAAAAAACCCAAAATGGTTGGATTGGAAAAATGGTTTTGTTTATTTTACCATTTTTTTTTTTTTTTTCGTTTTCATCATGGAAGAATTCCTTAGGTAATATTTGAATCAGTTTCCAGTATATTCTGTGTACACCCCTTCCATTATGATAAAGAGATGTTTTTCAAAGCCTGTAATTGAATTTCACACCTAGCTGCTCGCTCACTGAACCCTGCCCATATACAGGTGCTCAGCTGCACGACAATTCAAATCATCCTGCTTCTTCCTGGCAATTTGCACTTGTAGGAAAATTTTGGTGGCGCTCAGAATTGTCCTGAAGAAAAGAAAAACTTCCTACTGATTTTTGACCACAAGCGAATTGTTGGCTGTAGCGTCCTTGTTGGATGTGATTCCATATTTGTATAGCAGTGAAGTGTATAATGAGTAAATTTAGCAAACATTCAGGTAACTGTTTACTGACTGTGTGTATACATAATTTATTAACTATTCAACAGGGCGAACATTGGCTATACAGAACGTAATGTGTACATGGCCAGTGATGGAGGGTAAGTATGAAGAATGAAGAACTACGCATATATTCTGTCCCCCACTGAAATATATATATATATATATATATATATATATACTCACCGTTCACTTTATTAGGTACACCTGTCCAACTGCACGTTACCACTTAATTTCTAATCAGCCAATCACATGGCGGCAACTCAGTGCATTTAGGCATGTAGACATGGTCAAGACAATCTCCTGCAGTTCAAACCGAGCATCAGTATGGGGAAGAAAGGTGATTTGAGGGCCTTTGAACGTGGCATGGTTGTTGGTGCCAGAAGGGCTGGTCTGAGTATTTCAGAAACTGCTGATCTACTGGGATTTTCACGCACAACCATCTCTAGGGTTTACAGAGAATGGTCCGAAAAAGAAAAAACATCCAGTGAGCGGCAGTTCTGTGGGCGGAAATGCCTTGTTGATGCCAGAAGTCAGAGGAGAATGGGCAGACTGGTTCCAGCGGATAGAAAGGAAACAGTGACTCAAATAGCCAACCGTTACAACCAAGGTAGGCAGAAGAGCATCTCTGAACGCACAGTACGTCGAACTTTGAGACAGATGGGCTACAGCAGCAGAAGACCACACCGGGTGCCACTCTTTTCAGCTAAGAACAGGAAACTGAGGCTACAATTTGCACAAGCTCATCGAAATTGGACAGTAAAAGATTGGAAAAACGTTGCCTGGTCTGATGAGTCTCGATTTCTGCTGCGACATTCGGATGGTAGGGTCAGAATTTGGCGTCAACAACATGAAAGCATGGATCCATCCTGCCTTGTATCAACGGTTCAGGCTGGTGGTGGTGGTGTCATGGTGTGGGGAATATTTTCTTGGCACTCTTTGGGCCCCTTGCCACAGCCTACCTGAGTATTGTTGCTGACCATGTCCATCCCTTTATGACCACAATGTACCCAACATCTGATGGCTACTTTCAGCAGGATAATGCACCATGTCATAAAGCTAGAATGATCTCAGACTGGTTTCTTGAACATGACAATGAGTTCACTGTACTCCAATGGCCTCCACAGTCACTAGATTTCAATCCAATAGAGCATCTTTGGGATGTGGTGGAACGGGAGATTCGCATCATGGATGTGCAGCCGACAAATCTGCGGCAACTGTGTGATGCCATCATGTCAATATGGACCAAAATCTCTGAGGAAGCTTCCAGCACCTTGTTGTATCTATGCCACGAAGAATTGAGGCAGTTCTGAAGGCAAAAGGGGGTCCAACCCGTTACTAGCATGGTGTACCTAATAAAGTGGCCGGTGAGTGTATATGTATATGCATATGCATATATATATATGTATATATATCTCCATATTTTTCAGTGTATAAGACAACCCCAAACCTTTTCTGTTAAAATATATATTTGGTATATACTTGCAGTATAAGACCACACCTCTTCCAAGCACACTAAATAAATATTAATAAAAAAAAAACATCAGACACTAGCGAGATCTGAGAGGCAGAGAAGAAGGTACAGTAATATCAGTAGGATACAAGGGTGGGCCAGACAGGTGGGGTGTGTTTTTCTGGGCACAGCGCCACTCTATTTAGTCCGTACGCCTCCAGGTTGCTCTACCCTTCATCCGGTCGCCACATATGGCAGGGATGCAGCCATTTCTGCGTTCCCCCACCGTATGCGGTGACTGCAGATTCTCCAGTCCGTTTTTTTTTAGTGCCTGCCCTATGAGACAACACCCGGCATATATATATATATGTATATATATATATATATATTCTATGGCATTAGTGATGGAGCATAGCATTATATTTCATATAGAAAAGGGGTAAAAAAAAAAAATATGAATTTTTACCCCTTTTCTAAACAAAATATATATGCTATAAAATTGGCCACTAGGTGTCTCACTTACTGAGAAACTGCAGTCCAGGCTCCATCACTAAGGCCATTTGGTCTTTAGTAACAGCAAAAAAAAGACCAAATGAACGACGTGAGGTCAGCTGTCCCTCTGCTCTGCCTAGACCTGGCCCAGTAAAGATAAATGCTGATTGGCCAGCAGCTGTACACGCCCCCTGTACACGCCCCCCCCTGTACACAGCTGCAACGGAGTAAACTAACTAAGGGCACGCTCACCAGAGTGAAATGCAGAAGCATGAGCAGCACAATGGAGCACTAAGCAGACGGCTGTAGCTGCAATATCAAAACCAACAGCATACATAAGGCAAGCATTACCTGTTAGGAGAGTTTATTTTGTATATGACATGAAAGGTTCACTTTAACTTCTTGGATATTCTGCCGTCATATAGTGTCTGAGGCCATCAGTTGTGTTGTGCAGAGGTAGGATTGGTCCATACACTGTATAGCCTTATTTCTCTATTCTCTAATCTACCTTATGGCAAAAATCACTCAATTAATAAGGAGAAAAGACAGTCCATCATTACTTCTAGACATGAAAGCCATTCATTTAGGATAATTGCAAGACAGGTAAAGTAATGAAAACCATTAAATAATGAAATCATATGATATAAGTGGCTCTTATAAAGATAACCCCCAGGAATAGGATACGGAGAGATACCTTTGCTGAGGGATAGAAATTCATTAGAGTTGCCAACCTCAGAAGCCATAAATTAAAGTGGTCAACCAGATTTAGAAAAACATGGCTGCCATCTTTTAGAAAGATGAATATGCAAAAGAAGAGCCCATGGAGCCTCATCAAAGAGTCTTGAAACACAGGACTAGCCAGATATCCCTCCGGGAAGGACCCAGCCAAGGGGTGGCTCCTGTAAGGAAACCACCATATTGAGTGGCCCTATAAGTCAATGTAATGACAAGGGAAAAACCAAGGCCAGGTATTCATTTACATACAGCTGTTTCGGGGTGTTGCTCCTCATCAGTGTGGAGCAGGATTCTGGCTAGGTGGGAGCAATGCCTAGTAGAGCCATAAAAGAAACAGATCGCTGATCTTAGGGAGACCAGCCAAACGACAACACTGCCGGCTGCTAGTGAAAGCGTTCAAAGCAGTGAAGTCCTAGGTGCATTGCCCCCTGGGAAACATGAATACGCAAAAGAAGAGCCCATGGAGCCTCATCAAAGAGTCTCGAAACACAGGACTAGCCAGATATCCCTCCGGGAAGGACCCAGCCAAGGGGCGGCTCCTGTGGGGAAACCACCAAAACCACTATATTAAGTGGTTCTATAGGTCAATGTAATGGCAAGGGAAAAACCAAGGCCAGGTAACCATCCACATACAGCTGTTTCGGGGTGTTGCCCCTCATCAGTGTGGAGCATGATTCTGGCTAGGTGGGAGCAATGCCTAGTAGGGCCATAAAAGAAACAGATCGCTGATCTCAGGGAGACCAGCCAAACGACAACACTGCCGGCTGCTAGTGAAAGCGCTCAAAGCAGTGAAGTCCTAGGTGCAGGTGCAACATGAATATGCAAAAGAAGAGCCTGTGGAGCCTCATCATGTTTCCCAGGGGGCAATGCACCTAGGACTTCACTGCTTTGAGCGCTTTCACTAGCAGCCAGCAGTGTTGTCGTTTGGCTGGTCTCCCTGAGATCAGCGATCTGTTTCTTTTATGGCTCTACTAGGCATTGCTCCCACCTAGCCAGAATCCTGCTCCACACTGATGAGGGGCAACACCCCGAAACAGCTGTATGTAGATGAATACCTGGCCTTGGTTTTTCCCTTGTCATTACATTGACTTATAGGGCTACTCAATATGGTGGTTTTGGTGGTTTCCTTACAGGAGCCACCCCTTGGCTGGGTCTTTCCCGGAGAGATATCTGGCTAGTCCTGTGTTTCAAAACTCTTTGATGAGGCTAGGACTGCACTGCTTTTAGCGCTTTCACTAGCAGCCGGCAGTGTTGTCGTTTGGCTGGTCTCCCTGAGATCAGCGATCTGTATCTTTTAGAAAGAGCACCTCTCCTGCCCTCAGGTTGGGTGTGGGGTTTTACAGCTCAGTTCCTCTGAAGTAAATGAAGTTGAGTAGTAATACCACACACAATCTGAAGAGAGGGGTGGTGCTGTTTATTCAAGAAAGCAGCTGTGCTTTTTCTAATCTTGGAGAACCCCTTTAGCAGCACCTCAGGCTAGAGGTCACATGTCCTCTGTCTCGGAGGGGAGGGGGAAGAGTGATCAGAGTGAGGTGGCCCGGACTCTACTCTGAGAATTAAGCTGTCTACAGGGGTGAGTCGGCACCAAAAGCAATAGAATAATACAAATCTATGTATATTCCAAAGGGCGGGGGCGGATTAGGAATGTGCATTTAATAGAATTAACTATTTTCTTTCTGGAATGCCCCTTTAACTAAACAGGTTACTTATAGGTTATTTATCTGCAGATGGGGAGGACATGTTTATTTCTCTGGACCAGGCTGCTGAAAACATAAAGTTTATCCTAATAAATAGAATTTTAGCCTGATGATAATCTGCAGAGAATGTGCTGTTTTTCCACTGTCTGAACAATTTGACTTCCAGCGGGAGTTGTATGGTTGCTACGTAACTACAATGTGAGCCAGGAGACCGGATTTAAAACTGATGGGAAAACTTCACATTGTGTATTTACAAATAGTATGAGGAAATAAATGACGTTTCCACACCCCATGGGCCACACTTCTGGAAATGTATTGTACCAAGAAAGGAATTATATATTGTTAATAATTTAATTATTAAAATAAAAGGCTGTTAAATGAACAAATTATTCAGAAAGAAAAAAAAAGTCATAATAATAATAATATTTATAATAATAATAGTGATAATTTAATAAATAAAATAATTTGAAGCTCCAGGGAGGGCCCACTAGATCACCGGGTGCTGCGTCTTGCCCTTTAACTGAACATACACCTGATCAGGAACCCATATGGTTAAATGTAGCACTGTAATTGACAGGGCAAGGAGCTATTGGCTCCCCGTCCTGTCAATAACTGTTGTGGGCGTAGGCAGCATTATGTCACAAGAGGCCACTCTCTCCCCCAGCACTCCAGCTCACGAGCAATGCAACTTGTACACTCGCAGAGCAGGAAGGGAGAGGAAAAGCTAGAGAAGAGCAGAGCTGCATGTGTGCAGCAGGTAAGTATGGCTTTTTTTTTTTAACGTTTTTACAGTCAGGAAATACTGATGATTTTCTGAAGCCTCCTGAAATACTTTTTGATCAGTATTTCCTGACTAAAAACTTTTCTTTTTATTGCTGCTCTCTCTGGGCCCAGCTGGTGGTCCTATTCAGTGACTGGCAGTTATCTGTAGGCACAGTTAGACAGGAAATGCTGTCAATTACTAATAAGACCGCCCACTGGACTCTCAAGCCCAATGAAAGCAGAAATTAAAGTGAAAAAAATTGCAAATGATAATAAATCTTATAAAAATATATAACATTCTGCCCCACATTTTCCAGCTCTATAATATGCCACCCATGGTTAGACTACATGTTCAATGGGTCTGACCCCCTTAGTTTGTCAGAAATCTGCTCCGAGCTGTTGCCTTCTCCTTTCCTACTGCTCATAGTAATGCGCACAGGATAAATTATTCAAAGAGTTATAGTGAGAGTTTTGTTGCTTTACACAGGTCACGATTTGGAGTCACATTCAGAGAAGCATTTAGCTACATATATTTTGTCATATTTCTTCAGCACTTACCTTAGTAATGTCTACTTTGCCATTGAGATGCCTATTGCGCTGACTTGAAATGTTCTTTAAAGGTTATGGACACATTCACAAGCATTTTTACTGCTCCGCTACATCAACATAAAATAAAAAAAAACTTGCAAATATTGTTAAAGAAGTTATCCATCACAGTTAAGAAGAAAAAAAAGCTGTGGATATCCAGTGTGGGTAGTAGATGGTCCCGAGAACCAGACAGTGGCAATTCGAGGCACTAGAGAAGCATGCAAAATGTATGGTAGTCCAGGTCATCAACAGAATGGTACCAGGGATGAGGCAATGGTATAGTCAACCAGGTGGAGGATCGGGGCAGGCGGATTCAGGTGCTGGTCGGACAGTCCAGATCGGCAATGGGAGAGGCAAATGGTAAAGGGAAGAGGTCGGGTAGGTTTATTCCTGCTCTTTAGGTTTAGGGGTTGAGTTGGCGATCCTTTCAGTGATTTTCGGTTATTTGTGGGCAGGGAATGCTGTCAATCACTAATTAGACCACCCACTGGACTCCCAAGTATAAACATGGCCCCACCATGCCAGCGAGTCTCATTGCCCTTGGGGTCTTCACCTTTTATCCTGCTAGGAAGACGTAATCCAAGACATAGGCATGGGTAAGGATACATGGAATACTAGATACAGGAAAAAGCCCTCTCTCAGTAATACAAGGAACCAACAATGCTCAGGTGAGAAGGAGTGGGGGCAGCTTTACATAGGTGCAGAAGAAACAGGATAGGCGGAAAAAGAATTATAAGGATCACACTGGCCTTTTACATCTAGGTGGGGACCCTAGAAGCTAGTGGAGGAACTGCAGCTCTGCCAAAAGCATGGGAAGCCAGGAGAAGAGAGGACACTGGTGGACACCTGCTACCATGTACCTAACAGGGAGTTTGAAGGAGGAGTGGGCAGGATTGGGACTGCAATTATTAAATACAGGAGCTGTTGTCTAGTGGTGTTACAGTGACAGGGCATTAATTACATAGAAATGTATAGCCAGAGTACCTCAGCAAACAAGAAAATATAAATCAGCTCACCAAACTTTGTTCAGGTGGTACGTATGGCTCTCCTGATTCCGAGCACGAGAGACTTAAATATTGCGGGCCGTATCCCGTATAGACCAATATGAAAGAGAAAATTTGTCTCCAGCTCTTCAATAAAAAATCCAAAGCTTTATTTCAAGGCATCATAAAAAATACAGAAAGTTTAAAAACACGCCGACGCGTTGCGAGGTATGCACCTCTTAATCATTGCCATGATTAAGAGGTGCATACCTCGCAACGCGTCGGCGTGTTTTTAAAATTTCTGTATTTTTTATGATGCCTTGAAATAAAGCTTTGGATTTTTTATTGAAGAGCTGGAGACGAATTTTCTCTTTCATAGCCAGAGTACCCCTTTAAGTAAAAACATCTTTTGACTTTCAGCTTTTTCAGATTTTACAGCTTTTTTTTACCCATTTCCATGATTACAAACCACAATCACAGCATTATCTCAACTTTCAGACATGTATATATATATATATATATATATATATATATATATATAGGACAGTGACAGAGTTTTCTATAGAGCAGTGTGAATGGCTGAGTGTGAGTGCAGCCACATTATATCAGCAGTGTGTATAGCCGAGTATGAGTGCAGCCACATTATAGCAGCAGTGTGTATAGCTGAGTGTAAGTGCAGGCACATTATAGCAGCAGTGTGTATAGCTGAGTGTAAGTGCAGGCACATTATAGCAGCAGTGTGTATAGCTGAGTGTAAGTGCAGGCACTTTATATCAGGAATGGAGAGGGTGGGAAAGACAAGGGCTGACAGAGACTGCAGGGAGCATGAAGGAATGAGCAGGGCAGTTGTGGGCACAGTATAGCAGCACTCTGTACGGGGAGAGAGGGGTTACAGCTATGGAGAGATTACCTCCACAGTCATGTCCCCTGATGCAAGCCCCAGCCTGAAGTGGATCTGCTATGATGTGGAAGGTGAGGGAGACTTCCTGGGTCAGAGTACAATGCTGTAGACCCCGCTTTGCAGACCACGCCCCTCCCCCATTCCCCCTTCCACCCAGTACAGGGAGCTCTTAAACCAAAGCAATGCTCCTAATCCAAGTTACAATTTTGAAAAAATGTGAGCTCTTCTTGCAAAACGCTCTTAAACCAAGTTACTCTTAAACCAAGGTACCACTGTATAAATTTGCGTCAGTCTTTATATTATATGCATTGAAGCATCAAACCAAATCCTTCTAATTCTAGAATAAAGCAGGCTAATGAATCTCTGTTCCTCAAGGCAAATAACTTACAATTATTAATGCTTACCTGGGCATATACATTTAATGCATGTTTTGTATATGTAAAGAGACAGAGCACTTTGCACACCTGATTTATCCAAGCTAGCTTTTGAATCGCAATGAGAACTGACCTAGAAATAATATCCAATGAGTAAATTGAGGCTTATTTTAGACTTCCATCTGCACCAATTTTCCACTGATTTTAAAGGACAGTGATTGAATATGTGGAGAAATAAAACCTGTAACCTCCCATATGCTCATCCATCACAAATGGAGGAACCAGCCCGAAAACAGTTATATGTTCCTAGGAGATGCCATATTCCAATAGGAAAATAACCATAAGTGCGGCCATTGTTATTGGATTACCTACCAAGGACCATCAATCACCTTGTGTCTCTTGAGTAGACCCTCTAAGTTAAACGCATATTCAAAGAATACACATAGATGGCCTCACCCTAGGACTTGTGTGATCGGTTAGGGTGGAAAAGTTTTTGCGGATACTGTAACAAATGGGTTGATGGATGGATGCTAGACCTTAGGGACTCATCGCACATAGGATTTTAATTAGAATTTTTTAAATAGGATTTTAATTTCTAATTTAGTTATGACACCAAAATTGTTAATTTTCGGGGGGGCGAGATCTCAGTGCCCCATGTGCTATAGGGACATAGATGCTTTTAACCTGCTCATAGTTTCCCTTTAACCCCTTAAGGACCGGGCCAATGAGCTTGAGCTTAAAAGGCCATAGCACTTGCATTTTTCCACCTAGAAACCCACATGAGCCCATATTTTTTGCGCCACTAATTGTTCTTTGCAATGACAGGCTGATTTTTTCATAAAGTTCACTAAAAAAACAGAAAAAAAATAAACGTATGGTGAAACTGAAAAAAGAAAACAAAAAAAAAAAACATTTTGTTTATTTGGGGGGTGTTTGTTTTTACGCAATTCTCCCTGGAGTAAAACTGACTTGTTATGTATGTTCCTCAAGTCGTTACGATTACAACGATATGTAACATGTATAACTTTCATTGTATCTGATGGCCTGTAAAAAATTCAAACCATTGTTAACAAATATACGTTCCTTAAAACCGCTGCATTCCCAGGCTTATAGCGCTTTTATCCTTTGGTCTATAGGGCTGTGTCAGGTGTCATTCTTTGCGCCATGATGTGTTCTTTCTATCAGTACCTTGATTGAGCATATGCGACTCTTTGATCGCTTTTTATTACAATTTTTCTGGATTTGATGCGACCAAAAATGCGCAATTTTGCACTTTGGGATATTTTTGCGCTTACTCCATTTACCATGCAAGATCAGTAATGTGATTAATTAATAGTTCGGGCGATTGCGGCGATAGCAAACATGTTTATTTATTTATTTGTTTACTTTTATTTATTACATGGGAAAAGGGGGGTGATTCAGACTTTTATTAGGGGAGGGGGCTTTTTATTGACAACAACACTTTATTTATTTTTTTACACTTATACTAGAAGCCCCCCTGGGGTTAGGGTTATTCCCCCTGGGGTTAGGGTTATTCCCCCTGGGGATAGGGTTATTCCCCCTGGGGTTAGGGTTATTCCCCCTGGGGATAGGGTTATTCCCCCTGGGGTTAGGGTTATTCCCCCTGGGGGACTTCTAGTATATACACACTGATCTCTCTGAGATTATTGCTGTATACTTATTCAGCAAAGATCAATGAGATAGGCACTCGGATGCTTTCGGCTGCTATAGCGGAAAGCATCCGAGTGCTGAGCCAGGATCAGCGCCATTCTGGCGGAGACCCCGGCAGGTAAAAGACACGGAGATCGCTCCTCCGGGACAATGTCCCGGGGGGGCGATCTCCGCCACTAGACACAGCTGCATCTGATTACTTGATTAGCGGGCACGGCGATCGGACCGTGCCCGCAAATAGCGCTCTGAACCGCCGCGTCCCGAGTGCCGCATGTAGCCCGGGACCGCGGCGGTTCAGAGCGCGGCCACCCCGTGGTGTCAGTGAAGTTTATCCTGGCTGGTACTGGCCGGATAAACTTCAATATCATTGAATTGGGATGCGGGCGCATCTGTGTCCCAATTCACCATTGAACATAATGGAGACTTCGGCCAGAGCCGCACTCTCTACTGTGTGACCTGTCAGGCTTGTGCGCCCACTATTCAATGAATAGCAGCCGCACAAAACTGACATGTCACTTTTTAGTGAGGCCGCTAGGGATCCCAGCCGGATCGTATACTATGTGTACACACTCCGGCCGGAATTCTCTCTGACTGCAGTACAACATATGTTTTGTATTAATCATGGCCGTTGTTGCAAATTAGTCAGATTAATCAGATTAATACAAAACTTACTTTGTGTGAAGATAGCCTAAAGTTGCGTATTGTATTGTTTGGTTGCACCTTTACCTCACCGATCCTAAACCCATCTTATTTCTGGGAGAGAAGGGCTGAAAGATATATGACCATTTTATGTTACAAGGGAAGGCCAGCAAATAGACAGTATATAAAGAAGCCGGCATTCACCTCCACTGACCCCCATTGCCTTCAGTCTACGCACGCCTTTGTATTGTCTAAATGCATTGGATTGTTAAACAATACAAGACAAAAATGTGATTTATTAAAACCATTCCTATTGACCTATTGATCAGTCCATATCAGAGGCAATTTCTGACCGGCTGCCTCCGTTCTCTCATCTGACCTGACTCGCTCCATGTCCCTCCTGAATATGAACTATATTGCAGCACTATTTGCTGGTCTGGCATCTGTGGCAGATCCATAAATTAAGCCGCAGCTCGCCTCCCCTATACCAGACGCCACATATACAATGGCCTGTCCTTGTTTTCGCTGTCAGGCTATAGTAAAATGCATTGTGAATTTTCTGCTATTATTTCCGCTGCCCGGCACTGACGTAGTCGTGAGTTGCATCGATGCTGAGATTTTTCTGCTGATCTGTGATACTGGGCTTTTGTTGACACGTGGACGGGATCCAACTTTTGTCTTTTACAAGAGCAAACTGCTTTGTTATGTATGCAGAATACTCTCCGTCCCAGAGCTGCAGTGCAGTCAGCGCTTCCAAGTGAATCCTTCATTGCCTGGATAGAATGAGATATATATATATATATATATATATATATATATAGTCACAGCTGGCCGTAGGAGAGAAAATGTAAAGGAAATGTTCTTTTACACTTAATGATAAAATATTTTTCCACCACTGCAGTCACCTTTAGGCTTTGTCCTTAGAAAATGCTTCTTTTACTGCTCAATTTCTATGTTAAAGGGGTAATCTTTTTCTTTCAAATCAACTGGTTTTAGAAAGTTAAATAGGTTTGTAATTTACTTCTGTTTAAAATTCTCAAGTATTTCCCGTACTTATCAGCTGCTGTATGTCCTGCAGGAAGTCATGTATTCTTTCCAGTCTGACACAGTGCTCTCTGCTGCCACCTCTGTCCATGTCAGGAACTGTCCAGAGCAGCAGCAAATCCCCATAGAAAACATCTACTGCTCTGGACAGTTCCTGACATGGACAGAGGTGGCAGCAGAGAGCACTATGTCAGAATGGACAGACTAGAAAGAATACACCACTTCCTGCAGGACATACACAAATCTATATAACTTTCTGAAAACAGTTGATTTGACAGAAAAAGATTTTCGCTTCATAACCCCTTTAACCCCTAAAGGACCACGGGCGTACATTTACGCCCCCGCTTCTTGGGCCTTAAGGCAGGAGGAAGTAAATGTACACCCTGCTGCGGTCCCAGGCTATGGAGCGGGCTTAGGAGCTGAGCTCGCCCCATAGCGAGTGAGGACCAGCTGCTTTCTGCAGCCAGGCCCTCAACCTCAATGGTGGGCGACCACGATCTTGGGTCCGCAGCCATTACCCCTTAAAAGCTGCGACCAATTAAGTGTGACAGGAGCATCTCCTGTCACTTACCGATCAGGACCCCTGCAGCGTGTCTGTTGGGGTCCCGATTGCACTGCCTGACTGCCAGAGGTCTCTTACCTTCCTCTGTACAGTCCGATCTTCTGGTAGAGTCTGCCACAGGCCACAGGCAGGCTCCAAGAGAAGATCGCAGACTACACTGATCCCTGCTATGCTATGTCATTCATTTTTTTCAGAATATAAGCTGCAGAGAAAGCCTTGTCAGCTGAGGGGAAGAAGGCTGATGGGAAATTCCTTACGGTGGCAGTGGATAGAACTAGTAGCACATGCTGTAGCTGCTGCGTGCCGTGTAAAGTAATCGTCACCTGGCAGCAATTAGCTGCAGAGATATTTAGTTTTGCTGCAATCTACTGCAATGACCAAAGGACAGTACAGCTACAGGGGCCCCCCTGGGGATGGGGGCCCTGGGCAATTGCCCTGTTTGCCCCCCTACCCCCAATGCCAGCCCTGTAGCCCACCTGTCCTGCTGTTTAGTTACAATATGCAGCAGGAGAAGTAACGTTGCCGCCTGCTGCAGCGCTGTGCTCAGGCCCTTTAACTGCGAGCATTTCTGATGTACGCTCACATTTAAATGATGCGGCTGTGGCGCCCTGACTAGCAGAGAGAGGAGCCATTAGCTCCCCACTCTGCCAGCCACTCCTGTGGCCGGAGGCAGCATTATACCTCCAGCCACAAGAGGCCGCTCCCCCAGCTCCTCCGCAAATGAGTGACGTGCAGGCAGAGCGGGGAGAGGAAGAAGACGTGGTGGTCAGCTGGCTTGGGAGCCAGGTGAGTATGTGTATTTGTTCTTTGTGCTTTACAAGAGATTGGATGAGGACTTAGGTTGGGGAGGCTTACTATAGGGAAGAAATTACTTATAGGGGGATATCTACATGATGGGGATTGCCTGAAAAGGAGGGGGAGGGGAGATTGCCTACATGGGGCATTGCCTATAGGGGGATAACCTATAGGGAGAATGTCTTGGGGGGAGGGATATATTGCCTACAGTGGGCATCACCTACAGGAGGAGGGTGATTGCCTACAAGGGGATTTCCTACAGAGGGAGGGGGTCATTGTCTATAGATGGATTGCCTATAGGGAGAATAGGAAAATGCTGAAGGCCGTGTCTAAGGGCAATAAAGACCTCACACAGCTCATGGGAGGCATGAGGGCAGGCCCGCTTCTGCCATGAGGCAGGCTGAGGCTTCCGCCTCAGGCGGCAGCTCTTGGGGTCCTGCAGGGGGCGGCAGAACCTTCCCTGACACCAGTGGCGTCTGCGTCTGGCATTTGCACTCCGGGGCTGGGTCCAGCTCCCCCCAGCTCAGCCCCTTTACAATCACATCCATTTAGCAGACGTGCCATGCGCAGGCACGTCTGTTACAGCACACTTCTGATGGCTGACGTCACTTTTCCGACGCACCTCAGAGGAGCCGGAAGGGGAAGGAGAAGGAGATGAGGGAAGCCAGGCCCCAGAAGAAGGAAGACACAGCTGAGGAGAAGAGTAAGTGTTCTTTAATTTATTATTGTGTCCACTTAGAGGCTGCACAGTGAGCGGGTGGGCAGGGGGGATGCTGCAGAGTGAGTGGCAATGGCGCCTCCCCCCCCCCACCCAAGCACAGCATGGCCTAGCTCCGCTCACCCCTCCTGCCCCGCAGAGACAGTGTCTCACTGTGGCCTCTCAGACCAGCAAGATCCGGACCCCTCCTTCACCCCCTGCCTCTCTGCCTTACCTCACAGACAGGGTCTCAGTACGGCTGCAGCGTTTCCTGGACCCTGTGCTGGAGCGACCATGCCAGAGCCTGTCAGAGTACTTAACCCCTTCATGTACTGCAGTGTGTAAGTCACACAGACTTCACTTACAGGCTGCAGCACAAAGGGTTAAAGAGCTTCAGAGAATTAGAGGTCTGCTTCTTCACTTCTTGTACAGTGATAACCCCTGACCTCCGATCTCCAGCTGCCAGTAGGTAGAAAAATGTGCGGGCTCCGTGCAGAGGTCAGGGGTCACCAGTGCAGCGCAGTGAAGAAGACCTCTCCTTCTCTTATGCCCTTTAATTATATTTGTGCTGCAGCCTGTAAGTGAAGTTTTTGTCACTTACACCCTGCAGTACATAAGAGGTTCATACACTGGTTCTTTATAAAGTAGGAGGCTTATGTGGTTCTGCAGCAGCTGAGGTGTATGATGAGGTTCTGCAGCAGCTGAGGTGTATGATGAGGTTCTGCAGCAGCTGAGGTGTATTATGAGGTTCTGCAGCAGCTGAGGTGTATTATGAGGTTCTGCAGCAGCTGAGGTGTATTATGAGGTTCTGCAGCAGCTGAGGTGTATTATGAGGTTCTGCAGAACATCATAATACACAATGAGAAAATAAGTTTACTTATAGCTGAGGTATCGACGTGTGAATAGTTGCTACACAATTGATTCTAGCATGGGGGGGGGGCGCCATTTTAATTTTCGCCTCAGGCAGCAGAAAAGCTAGAATCGGCCCTGCATGAGGGAGGACTTCAATCTGCTGCGCCATGACCTGCAGAGGGTGTCCGAGCGCATGGGGGAGGTGGAAGGCAGAGTGGGACAGCTGGAGGATCAGGTACACCCCATGAAACGTGATATGAAAAGAATGGTGACTGATCTATCCGTGCTGGCTGCTAAAGCGGATGACATAGAAAACCTCTTGAGACGTAATAACATTCGCCTTATTGGGGTCCCTGAGAAAGTGAAAGGAAGAAATCCTGGCGATTACTTTGAGACTTGGCTCCTCAATACCTTTGGCAACGACACTCTTACCCCTCTGTTCGCAGTGGAACGAGCACACAGGGTGCCATCCCGCCCATTACCCCCTGGGGCTCCACTGAGAGCCGTGCTCATAAGGATCCTGCACTACAAGGACAGAGATATTATCCTACGCAAAGCCAGGGACTTGGACCGTATTTGCATTGAAGGGCGAAACATTTCTATTTTTCGGCATAGGTCCAGAAGAAAAGAGCAAAGTACATAGACATAAAGAAGAGACTGAGATCCTTGGAAGTCTCCTACTCCATGTTATACCCGGCACGGCTGCGGGTTGCAGCACTGGGGTCCACGCACATCTTTGAAGACCCTGCCTCTGCTCTATCCTGGCTGAACACACCGAGCGCCTCCGCAGAACGAACAGACGCAGTCCGGACTGAGCCTGCAGCCTAGTATATGCTGCTCCTCATGGGACATTAGGGTCCTGGAATATACTTCTCTCAGGCGGCTACAGAAGTGCGGCCATATCTAAGTTTTATTCTTTTTGCATTTACCCCTATGGTGACATTGTATAACTAGTTATTAGTTCCTGAAAGTTTTATTAAGGTTCTCATTACTTGTTTGCGGGCTGGGCCTCTTGACCACTCCATATTCTCCTATACCGGGAGATATACCTTCTTGCCATGTGTGTACTGCTTTGCTATCCTTGTCTCCCCCTCCCTTTGTCTGTTTTTCAATACATGAAGGCTTCTCCTCCGATGTCTCCTTACCCAGTAGAGGGGTGGGGCCCAGGGGCGTAACTAGAAATGGCTGGGCCCCATAGCAAACTTTTGATTGGGCCCCCCCCCCCCCGCCCGCCCCCTCTCGATCGACCACTACGCCATCAACACACTCAGCTCTACACAGGTCCTGTTCACCATATAAATTACAGTACAGTTATATCAGGTGACTTACAGGGGACGTCTTCTCTGAGTTCTTCCCTTTTCATTTTCTTCTCCATCTCCTTCTCCGAGCCACAAATCCACAGAATCTGCCAGAAAAACATATTAGTCTCCTCACACTGGCACCATCCTCATCTCTCTATACTGCACATCTGCATTGGCCCCTTTACACCCTCATTTAGTGGGAAGGCTGACTCTATGTGATCCCATTTTATTATATGGCCCTGCTCTCTGTCGCCCCTCCTTATAAATAGCCCCCTTATCTTGCCCCCCTTATAGAAGCCCCCCATGCTGTCCCCTAAAAGATGGTCCCCTATGTTGCCCCCCCTATAGATGGCCCCTCCTATGTTGTCCTCTTATAGATGGCCCCCTCTCCCCCTATATTGTCCCTTTATAGATGTTCCCCTCTCCCCCAATGTTGTCCCTTTATAATATCCCTCTCCCCTATGTTGTGCTCCTCTCCCCTATGTTGTGCTCCTCTCCCCTATGTTGTGCTCCTCTCCCCTATGTTGTCCCCTTATAGATGGCCCCCTCTCCCCTATGTTGCCCCCCCCCCTTATAGATGTCCCTCTCCCCCCCTTCCTTATAGATGTCCCTCTCCCCCCTTCCTTATAGATGTCCCTCTCCCCCCCTTCCATATAGATGTCCCTCTCTCCCCCCTTCCTTATAGATGCCCTCCTCTCCCCCCTTCCTTATAGATGCCCCCTTCTCCCTCCCTTATAGATGGCCCTCTCTCCCCCATTCCTTATAGATGTCTCCCTCTCCCCCCCTTCCTTATAGATGCCCTCCTCTCCCCCCCTTCCTTATAGATGCCCCCTTCTCCCTCCCTTATAAATGTCCCCCTCTCCCCCCTTCCTTATAGATGTCTCCCTCTCCCCCCCTTCCTTATAGATGCCCTCCTCTCCCCCCCTTCCTTATAGATGTCCCCCTCTTCTCCCCATCCCCCTTATAGATGCCCTCTTCTCCCCATCCCCCATATAGATGGCCCTCTCTCCCCCCTTCCTTATAGATGCCCCCTTCTCCCTCCCTTATAGATGTCCCCCTCTCCCCCCTTCCTTATAGATGTCTCCCTCCTCTCCCCCCTTCCTTATAGATGCCCCCTTCTCCCTCCCTTATAGATGTCCCCCTCTCCCCCCTTCCTTATAGATGTCTCCCTCTCCCCCCTTTCCTTATAGATGCCCTCTTCTCCCCCCCCCTTCATTATAGATGTCTCCCTCTCCCCCCCTTCCTTATAGATGTCCCCCTCTCCCCCCTTCCTTATAGATGTCCCCCTCTCCCCCCCCTTCCTTATAGATGTCCCCCTCCCCCCCCTTCCTTATAGATGTCCCCCTCTCCCCCCTTCCTTATAGATGTCCCCCTCTCCCCCCTTCCTTATAGATGTCCCCCTCTCCCCCCTCCCTTATAGATGTCCCCCTCTCCCCCCTCCCTTATAGATGTCCCCCTCTCCCCCCTTCCTTATAGATGTCCCCCTCTCCCCCCCTTCCTTATAGATGTCCCCCTCTCCCCCCTCCCTTATAGATGTCTCCCTCTCCCCCCTCCCTTATAGATGTCCCCCTCTCCCCCCTCCCTTATAGATGTCCCCCTCTCCCCCCTCCCTTATAGATGTCCCCCTCTCCCCCCTTCCTTATAGATGTCCCCCTCTCCCCCCCTTCCTTATAGATGTCCCCCTCTCCCCCCCTTCCTTATAGATGTCCCCCTCTCCCCCCCTTCCTTATAGATGTCTCCCTCTCCCCCCCTTCCTTATAGATGTCTCCCTCTCCCCCCTCCCTTATAGATGTCCCCCTCTCCCCCCCTTCCTTATAGATGTCCCCCTCTCCCCCCCTTCCTTATAGATGTCCCCCTCTCCCCCCCTTCCTTATAGATGTCCCCCTCTCCCCCCCTTCCTTATAGATGTCCCCCTCTCCCCCCTCCCTTATAGATGCCCTCCTCTCCCCCCTCCCTTATAGATGCCCTCCTCTCCCCCCCTTCCTTATAGATGTCCCCCTCTCCCCCCTTCCTTATAGATGTCTCCCTCTCCCCCCCTTCCTTATAGATGTCTCCCTCTCCCCCCCTTCCTTATAGATGCACTCTTCTCCCCCCCCTTCCTTATAGATGTCTCCCTCTCCCCCCCTTCCTTATAGATGTCCCCCTCTCCCCCCCTTCCTTATAGATGTCCCCCTCTCCCCCCCCCTTCCTTATAGATGTCCCCCTCCCCCCCCCTTCCTTATAGATGTCCCCCTCTCCCCCCTTCCTTATAGATGTCCCCCTCTCCCCCCTTCCTTATAGATGTCCCCCTCTCCCCCCTCCCTTATAGATGTCCCCCTCTCCCCCCTCCCTTATAGATGTCCCCCTCTCCCCCCTTCCTTATAGATGTCCCCCTCTCCCCCCCTTCCTTATAGATGTCCCCCTCTCCCCCCTCCCTTATAGATGTCCCCCTCTCCCCCCCTTCCTTATAGATGTCCCCCTCTCCCCCCTCCCTTATAGATGCCCTCCTCTCTCCCCTCCCTTATAGATGCCCTCCTCTCCCCCCCTTCCTTATAGATGTCCCCCTCTCCCCCCTTCCTTATAGATGTCTCCCTCTCCCCCCCTTCCTTATAGATGTCTCCCTCTCCCCCCCTTCCTTATAGATGCCCTCCTCTCCCCCCCCCCCCTTCCTTATAGATGTCCCCCTCTTCTCCCCAACCCCCTTATAGATGGCCCTCTCTCCCCCCTTCCTTATAGATGCCCTCTTCTCCCCATCCCCCTTCCCCCCCCCCCCCCCGGAAAGCAGGTTTAAAAAAAAACAAACAAACTCACCTTACAACGCGCTCCCCCGTCGAGCCTTCTTCCTGTCAGTCCCCCGTCTGATGCGCGGCTGCCGGAGGTGTCGCGTCCTATCCCCGACAGCGCGCGTATCATAGAGCTCTCTGTGGGCTTGTGCTGCGGCCGCGACTTCCGGCACACAGAGAGCTCTATGATACGCGCGCTGCCGGGGATAGGACGCGACACCTCCGGCAGCCGCGCATCAGACGGGTGGACTGACAGGAGCGCTGTCGGTCGGTCCCGTGCTCCTCCTGGCCCAGTGACTCCTTTTCCCTATGGTTGGGGAAAGGAGTCGCCGGGTCAGGAGGAGCACGGGACCCGCGTCACGGGCCCCCTGATGCGGCGGGGCCCCGTAGCAGCCGCTATGGCTGCTACGGCGGTAGTTCCGCCAGTGGTGGGGCCCCCTGGCCACACGGCATTTGCTCTTATAAATTGATCCTACGTTCTGATATGTGTGACTTTCCCTTCTATCCCTGTCTTCCCTCCCTTTGGTCTGCTGTCCAGTAACTGATGATTCCCCCATTTCTACTGTACCCATAACCTGTCAGCGGACCAGACCTCTTAGTCATGCAGTATATACTCCTATCTATTGACGTTCCGTTCGGATGTGTGTGACTTTCTCCTCTATCCCTGTCTCCCCTAGTCTGTTCACCACTACTGCATCTCCTCATTGGGGGCGCCTCAGCTCTCCTGGATGTGTGTGACTTTCTCCTCTATCCCCGTCTCCCCTTCCCTTTGTCTGGTGTATGCCAATTTGTCCCTGATCCTATACTGGTGGGATGACCTCTAAATCTGCTTTACACAGGAGTAAAACTAGGTTGGGATGTTTTATACATTTTTTCTATTGTCCACAACACACACGTGGTTCTATGTTCGGGCCTTGAGTTTGAGCCCCAAATGCCGCCGGTTGCGGATTTTCTTATTGTTTCTGGTAGCCAACTATTCTCTTGAGTGCCTTATTGTAGTTACAATGCAATCACTATGGCACTTTACAACTTTTGATGTCATATATGTGTATTGTATTCCCTCAGCCGTGTTCATGTGCAGACTGATATCTCTTCTCTCTTTTTCATTACTAGGATGGCAAACAGGGTGAGTATTGTAGCATGGAATGTGCGAGGTATGAATTCTCCTACTAAAAGGATGGCAGTATTTCAGGCCCTAAAAGCATTTCAGCCTGCTATTCTCTTGTTTAATGGAAACGCGTATGGTTGATGACCCTAAACAAGCTCTCAGCAAGCTGTGGGTAGGACATGCATACCACTCTACCTATTCCTCTCATGCTAGAGGTGTTAGTGTTCTGATCCACAAGAGCTTGATGTTTACTGAACTTAAAGCCTTGGTGGATGCCGAGGGGCGATATGTATGTCTCTATTGCACTGTTTCACGTGTGCGCTACGTAATTATAGCGGTCTAGATCTAGCGGTGGGCAACGACCCCATGAGATGCTTACTAGTGGATATTGAATATTTGCCACGCGGTCTCTCGGATCATTCCCCACTGCGGGTAGAGTTGAGATGTGGTTCTCAGCAGGGCATTCTTGGAGCGCCGTGGAGGCTAAACCCCTATTGGCTACAACTTATCCGATCCACTCCCCCCGGCAGAAGAAATACAGCTTTTCCTAGATATAAACGAGGGCACAGCCTCACCCCCTGTGGTCTGGGACTCATTAGAGGTGTAATAATATAACAGGTCACATACGGCTTCTGTGAGAGAATACCCACATATAGTCCTACCTACTGTATTACATAACAAAAATGAATGGAAAAAAATACCAATAGATCTCATGCATACACTATAACCATGGAGATGAATAAATCTATAATATACGACGCATAATAACTGCAATGTCCCCTTAAAGGAGAAGTCCGGCGGATTATAAAATTTGGCAGCTGCCAGGGATAGGGGGGAAATTCATAACAAGTAACTTACCACTCCCTGTGCCCGCGGTGAGCTGCAGGACCAGCCACGGGTCCCCTGCTGAGCTCCGGGATCTCCACAGCTGACACCTTACAACCCGGCTGATGGACTGGCTGGACAGGCCCCTGTCACTGATTGGCTGAGCGGCCCGTCTATCAGCCGGGACAGGCCTTTCCCCCCCAAGTTGTGATGACGTCCAGCGGGGGTCCTGCAGCCAGTCCCATCGCTCACCACAGGCACAGGGGGAGGTAAGTTAGTACTTGTAATCAGTGCCCCCCCTGCCGGCTGCCAGATTTTATAATCCACCAGACTTCTCCTTTAAGCTTGTAGGTGAAACCCTTTAAAAAAAACCTTTTATACCCTAACCCAGGGCTGGTTTACCAGTAATTCAGATTAAAAAATAAAAAAAAGTCACATTCACTTTACACATACGGGGATATTTGCATAATTTATGTCCACACTCATATGTATATAGTAACTAAATGTGTCACACTATGAGCAATGTACATAAAGTGAATTTCTGCCATATAGATTTGTCAATAATTTATAGAGCGGATATAGGACATGCTGTAAGTCCCACCTTATGGACCCCAATCATCAGGAGGACGGGGGTCCAGGCAACAATAGGTAATAATACACATAATACAAGCAATTCAAAGCGAGACCATTATGGGATTGTGAATAATACAATTCCTGGAAAGAATCATTGTCAGGATGAAGCGTCCACTTTAGTTTATTATGAGAAAAATCTTTCACGTTGCACATTTTATTGCTATTCCACTTTCGCACCAGTAGGTGGCAGTGTCCACAACAGTGAATGCTAATAAGAATGGATCGTTACATCCCTTGTAAGTAAGCCGAATATAACTTGATTCTGACAATGAAATGATATGGGCCATAATAACTCTGGTGCCTAATGCAACTGAAGCAATGGCTTGGCCAGTTATAGGTGTATTTATTTATTTATGTTGCTTGTATAGCACCAACATATGCCCCAGTGTTGTACAGAAATTGTCATTACATACATTACTCCCTATAACCAATGTAATTCTCAATCTAAATCGCTGTGTATGGGGGTCCCAAAGCCTGGTGGGATGGAACATCTTCCCAGCGGTCTAGCAGGGTCGGTGACAGACCTGTGTGCTATAGCCTTGATTTAATTCCCTAAATTAAATTTAGTGATTGACAGCTGTCTGTATTTAAGTGTGCATATACAGTGAGCTGTCAACGACTGAGTAGGACCGCCTACTTGGCTACTTGAGCTGAGATTTACATGAATATACTGAAATTCTTCCTACCAAGCTGTATTATCAATCTGCTCAGCTCCTTCTACTCTATAACATGATGCATGCAGATCTGACTACATATTCAGTGTAAAATGTTCATTTTAAAATTGTACTTTAGAGGAATGATTTTTTTCTTTCAAATGGATGGGTGCCAGAAAGTTATATAAATTTGTAATTTTCTTTTATTTGAAAATATCAAATCTTCCAGTACTTATCAGCTTCTGTATGTCCTGCTGGAAGTGATGAATTCTTTCCAGTCTGACACAGTGCTCTCTGCTGTCACCTCTGTCCAGAGCAGGAGAGGTTTTCTATGGGGATTGGCTACTAATTTTGACACTGACACAGGGGGCACTGTGTCAGACTGGACATACCGGACATGCCGGACATACAGTAGCTGATAAATACTGGAAGACTGGGGATTTTTAAGTAGAAGTATTTTTCTAATCTGCACAACTTTCTGACAGCAGTGGAATAAAGACATAGAAACATAGAAGATTGTCGGCAGTAAAAGACCATTGGGTCCATCTAGTCTGCCCTTTTATATATGTATATATATATATATATTTTTTTTTTTATCCCAGGCAGGTTTCAATTCTGTTACTGTAGATTTACCAACCACATCTGCTGGAAGTTTGTCCCAAGCATCGACAACTCTTTCAGTAAGGTAATATTTTCTCACGTTACTTCTGATCTTTCTCCACAATATTTTTTCTCCAGAGTACCCCTTTAAGTATTAGAGGAGTCTATGGGCCCTAAGGGACTAGGATCCATGCAGCTGTTACTACTGCACCTCCTATAGTGACTCCTCCGGCTCAATATAAACCCATATCCAGGATCATTTGTCTTCCCGAAATGTAACAACGACCAGAATTCCGTTCAGAAAAATCATCCATCATGGCTGCGATATAGTAAACACATTTGGGAAGTAAATTAGTGAACATTGCTGTTTTTGGTGGGAGTTTTTTTTTTTGTTGTTTCTCATCATTATCAAAACCAATCTCTGATCCCGTGGTAGTGGAAACATTTGGCAATCCATCTTCCCGTGAAGCTCATTTAGATAAATTCACTCTCCCATATTTGCCTTCCAACCCCGGAGCCATTCTCTTGTATTTTTCATTTCAAACAACCGCAACTACGACTTGGTAAACGTAAGAAATTACAATGACAAAGGGTTGCTTACAGTTATGTCACGTTCCACATGGCGGTGACCTACACGAGCCGCTCTACAATGGATTTACCCGGGAAGATGGTGAAATATTGTATTGCTCAGGCCAAGATTCATTTACTGTATGGAAGCCTCCTGTTTAACCCCCCCGTGCTCCACTTAAAGAGTTCACAATAAATATTTCAGCTCGGCACAAGGACGGAGGCCTCTACAGATCTGTGAATTTTCACATTGCTGGACATCTTTATTTTTCATGCCAGTTCTATCGCCTCAAGTGCATGAGCGGCCTTTGGAGAAATGTAGGTTGTGACATGTAGCGTTACATTCCCCAGTTATAGTGCGCCGGCCTACGTGACCATATGTGTTATATGTATTACTTTCATAAAAATTGCTCCATCTTTCAATCATTTCGTGATTCAACAAGGTTTCTGTGGGAATAAATAGGAAGATTCATTGAGTTAGTCTATATATATATATATATATATATATATATATATATATATATATATATATAAAGATAAGGTTCATGTGCCCTGTACATATGGCCTAAAGGAAGGTGTAAAAACTCCTGTGGTTACAAAAATCATGCTTTGACTGATGAAGCCAAAAGCTTTGGCTGTCCGGCCATAATGGGAATTGTAGTTTTTCCAGAACTGGAAGGCTGAAGGTTTGACACCTGTAGCCTAAATTATACCTTCAAACACATATATACAGGATGAGTCAAAAGGCTCAGGACACCCTTTTATTCCAGAGACCAAAGGTAAAGGACATATCTGAAAACAGCAGATTCCTGCCCCATGTGTGCTGCCTGTGGTTCCTGCCTGCTTTCCTGGTTCCAGCCATGTGTCTGTGGTGTCCTACCACCAGTGTTACAGTTAGATACACCCCTCGCAAAAGTCTGTACTTATTGTGTTATTGTGGTGATGAAAGCAGTACTAAGTTTCGCCACTAGATTTCGCTATATTGTGTATGTATATTTGGAAGCTGCACAGCTGAAGGACGTAAAGGGTTACCATTTCCTTGTTTGTCACCAGAATCTGTAGACCAGTAGGATTCTCCTATCCTATCTGTCCTATCATCTCTCTCCTTGTTTCTTCTGTTGCACTCTTCACCCACTCACAGCACATCTTACATGCTGGGAGGAAGTAAGTCACATGGGTGGAGGAGGAGACAAGGTCTTTCGTGTTGGATACTGTGGAGGAAGGACACATGCCAGATAGATCTCCACAGTGGTCCTATCTGGGCCCTGGCCCTCTGCCCCTAGTACCTCAATGCAGTCTTAGCTAGCACCCCGCATGGGAAGAATGCGAAACAGTACACCTCTCACAACTTTCCTACAAGTAACGCTACACAACACCATGCAGTGTTAAAACCTCTTAGGAGAGGACAAGCTAGAGGCAACCTCGAGCCACACCATGGACAAGGAGAAGTTACAGAGCAAGACAGTATCCACTAAAGCCAAAGAGCTAGGAACTGATCTACATAGAGCAAAGATGCAGTAAGCCTATGAACTCTATCTCGTAGCACGGTTGTCAGCAGGGAACCCTCAGCATTCCGCTCATCCCAGGTAACAAGGTCTGGGGCCTGTGTTATCCATTACGAAGGTTCAGCTGAGTCTAGTGGGCATAAGGTGGTATGAAGACTAACTCAAAGTCAATTCACCGGCACAGGTGTTCTTCTTCTTCTTCTAAGTATTCTACCTCATCCTCCAACATCCCGGCAGAGCACAGTACTATTCGGGTTGAGACTCTCACGGCATCCTCCTCTCTACTACTCTGTTTCTTCGTACTACTCAGCACTACTCAGTCAACATGACTACATCCTACCCTGCACTTTCACAACAGATCTGGTTGTTGTATTGTCAAGTGTTTATTTGGAACGATTTTCAAGTGCTTTATCCAGAGAAACCTCATATCATTGACTCTGTATTATCTGCTGCACATTTGCCTATAGTAAACTGGCTTAGTTACCTTTAACCCTTAGGCGACCCTGGACATACCCGTACGTCCAGGGCCGCCTCCATCGGACACGGTCCGATCGCTGTACCCGCTAATAAACTAATCGGATGCAGTTGACAGCTGCATCCGATTACTTGATGCAGCCGTTCCCTGGTGTCTAGTGGGGTGGATCGCTCCTCCAGACGTTGTCCCGGAGAAGCGATCCACACATCCTGCTGCCGCCGGGCTCGGCACTCGATTGCTTCTGGCTGCGGCAGCCGGAAGCAATCAAAGTGCCTATCTCATCAATCTATGCTGCATATCTATGCAGCATAGATCTCAATGAGAGATCAGAGTGCTTATACTAGAAGTCCCCCAGGGGGAATAACCCTTACCCCAGGGGGAATAACCCTTACCCCAGGGGAATAACCCTAACCCCAGGGGGAATAACCCTAACGCCAGGGGGGCTTCTACTATAAGTGTAAAAGTAAAAAATAAAGTGTTGTTATTAATAAAAAAAGCCCCCTCCCCTAATAAAAGTTTGAATCACCCCCCTTTTCCCATGTTATAAATAAAAATAAATAAATAAACAAACATGTTTGGTATCGCCGCGTGCGTAATCGCCCGAACTATTAATTTATCACATTCCTGATCTCGCACGGTAAATGGCGTAAGCGTAAAAAAAATCCCAAAGTGCAAAATTGTGCATTTTTGGTCGCATCAAATCCAGAAAAATTGTAATAAAAAGCGATCAAAAAGTCGCATATGTGCAATCAAGGTACCGATAGAAAGAATAGATCATGGCGCAAAAAATGACACCTCACACAGCCCCATGGACTAAAGGATAAAAGCGCTATAAGCATGGGAATAGAGTGTTTTTAACGAACATATATTTGTTAACAATGGTTTGAATTTTTTACAGGCCATCAGATACAATAAAAGTTATACATGTTACATATCGTTGTAATCGTAACGACTTGAGGAACATATATAACAAGTCAGTTTTACCCCAGGGCGAACAAAAAAAAAACAAATAAAAGAAATGCGTTTTTTTTTTTTTTTTTTTCAATTTAACCACACGTTGAATTTTTATCCTGGTTTTCCAGTGTACTTTATGAAAAAATTCAGCCTGTCATTGCAAAGTACAATTAGTGGCTCAAAAAATAAGGGCTCATGTGGGTTTCTAGGTGAAAAAATGCAAGTGCTATGGCCTTTTAAGCACGAAGAGGGAAAAACGAAAACGCAAAAATTGAAATTGGCCCGGTCATCTAAGGGTTAAGAAAGAGTTAACCCTGTTTAATCCCCACCTATAATCTAAGCTTCTTGGTGAAAGGTTTCTATTACATAAATTGGTCCATTTGTCTGCAGCACATCCTGACTGACCCTGAATCTGCTGAAAATCCTCACTTCCTAGTCCACTCTGTCTTGACTCCTCTGTCCTCCCCCTCCCTTCTGAGACAGAGGTCACATGATCTCTCTCTCTCTCTCTCTCTCTCTCTCTTGTGTTGCCAGGCAAGCTGTAACATGTCATCTGTAACCCTGCCCACCACTGACATCACACAGTGATCACCTGGGAAAGGGCAGGGAAACAACAGTCTCTCCTGAGTAGTATAGGGGAAAGGATACACTGTTGTTTCATCTCTCTTTCTCTAATCTGTCTGTGTAGATGAATAGATAGATAAATAGATAAACAGATACTGTGTTTACTATGCAACGCAGTAGTAGATCGAGTCAGTGGTGATCAGATACTACAAGACAGGGGCGGGTACCTGCCAGTTGGTTCTGAGGAGCAATGCCCACTGGGAGGTATAGTTTCCCAGCTGGGGGTCAGGCCAGGAACAGTGCAGACAAGTGGGAACGGTGTCAAACAATCGGTGGGGAATCAGCAAATGCACCTATATGCTTTTTGTGCATTTATTTGTTTATGGTATTGCTGGAGTTACCCTTTAAGTGACTAAATGAGATCATTAGGCTGCCAATAGAAGGTGCAAACTGAGACTATGCACCAGAATTTCGAACAGTGGACGTCACTGTTAAACATCTGGCACATTCTTAGCCTGTCCAGTCTAGGTACTATACACAGGTTTTTTTTATTATCTGTTACAATATTGTACCAAAGTAAATGAAAAAAATGACAGAATCTCTATATATTTTCAAATGGCCACAGATCAGAGAAAAGCAGAAAAGTCTCTGCCGATTGACAGCCAGGTTCTCTTATCCGGCACGGGGAATTCTGACAAATGTGGAGAAGTGCTGTCAGGGCTATGAGACACTATTACCCTGCACTGACCTGCACTGTAATCTCTAACATGAGTCATTTTCTCTCCAGTCATCTCCGCCACAAGTTCACATCTTCTGTTTGTTAAACGTAAAATGTTCCTATTTTGGCACAGTAACGTTTTTTTTCCTTTTATGGGATATGACATTTCTACGATATTACATAATAATAATAATAACAACATGTTTATTCAGACACAGTCCTCCGAAAAGAACATAGAGGCAGATGCAGCAGCTGACCATCTGCAGTCCTGAAATGCGCCGTACGCTGCCACTCTGCAAAACAAGATCTTTTAAGGTCACACGCTGAACAGACTTGTAAAGAAGCTTAATGTTATACAGTCTATAGAGAGTATGAGATTAATATGGGGCAATCTACAAACTTCTAAAAAAAAACCATTGGTTTGAGTTCTGCATGTATTGGGATTTCTTTTGGGAAAGGAAGATAAAAAAAACTAATACCAACAGAGAAAACAATATAAACAGAGAGGAACTATAAAGCACTATAAAACAAAAAACTACATGCATAGGAAGGAAGCTGCTTGCCTGCACAGTGTAGCCACACCTAAACAACGTCTTTTCTTGGCCGTTCTTTTTTTGGACTGCCGTCATTTGGCACCAACGTGTGGCGGTTTTATGCAAGGTACGGACATAATTTGCATTAAATGGACGCGTTTTGGTGCCAAAATGATAGTCTGGCCAAGAAAACCTCAGTCAAACAGCCAAAAAAGACATTGTGTGGTCGTAGCCTTGCAGTGTAACCAATAATGATGGACCCTATAGTCAATTGTGCTCAGGTACAATTTGCACCAAAAAACTGTTCATGTATCTTGCTTGACAAGGTTGGAAATATTTGATATTGTATATCTGTCAGATACGTTGCTAGTACTAGATCTGTGGGAGACAAGGGGTTACTGATGCACTGGATTTGTTATGTAAGAAACTAAAGAGAAGGGGAGCTTACAGCGCAGCATTGTGGACATACAGCAGTAGATACATTGGTAAATACAGAGGAGAAAGGTGCCCTGAGCTTTACATGTAGTGAGAAATTAGAAGGACATTTTCATTTAGCACATTGCAAACCCTGCTCACACTTCCTATAATTTACCCTACTTTGTTACTAGAGACAGATTTCTCCTGTCAACAGGCAGTGGACAACAGATTGCATAGAAGTGAGACACCTAGTAGCCATAAAGTGCTCAGAATACATCCTAAATGAAAACAGATTATTTTTCTTACTACATATTGTGCTATAGCCCAGAAATACAGCTGAAATTCAGTTCAAATCAAAGTAAAAATTGTCCAAAAGTCAAAAACAGCTGAAAATTTGAGATGTTATTGAGGTGTAAAATTCTGGTTTATAAAACAGTGTGAACCTAGCCTTAGCCTACAAATGAGACAGTGGCTCAGACACAACTGTAAATTGTCTAGTCTGCCTATGGCTGTATCTATGTTTTCCAGGACTTCCCAGGGCAGCATCCAACTTCTGCACGCAACGGGGAATCAAATGCTGAGCGATTGCGTCTGGAGAACGTTGCCGAATCTGAATAGTTTGACAGGTTCGCTCAACACTAGTCAGGAACATAGGTTGCTTCTATACTCATACACCCTGATCTGTACATTGTGCCCCCTTCCCACCTTGCCCTAGGAGGCCGCCTACTCTGCCTACCCGACATCCCAGCTACTATCAAGGTCACTATAATCCCTGACCTTGATCTTAGCAAGGACATCAAATATCTGGAGAAATACGCATAATAAGAGGCAGCACCCATGAAGAATTTCCATGAAATTGTATAAACAGAGCCAGGAGTTTGTTGTTTTTTTTAAAATAAGAAATAACTATACCGCTTAGGAAGTCTGGGAGTCATTGTCATCTGTTCTGTGAATACATCTCCGTCCACAAATATGTCTCCTGGCTCGGTTAGCAGCAAAGGGAAGAAGAAGTATGAAAAATGGTCTGCGTGGGTTCGTGCAATTGCAGGCAGATGTATTTGCGCGTCTGCCAGGCCTTATTACAATGCTTATTGTTAATGTAGTTAAGAGTCTGCCACACTCATTGGAATTCCCGAGGGTCACCTTTCTCAAGGCATTGGTACATTTTAATAAGAACGTGGCAGGTGCACATTTTAATAAAAATACAATCTGTGTGCATTTAGGAAATAGGCATTGTTCCTGGCTGTAAGCGTAGTTTATCATGATAAGGCCAAGAAATGAGTAGCTTTAATAATATTCCAGGCATACTGAATCGACGCCAGTGTACCCGATGAGGGAATGTTGGCATAACAATTGCACTTTTAAACTCGTCGAATTTCTTTTGGGAAACAAACCTTTGTTCAGATGTTGATGTAGCTAATTGGAATAAAAATGTTAAGTGTGTCCTTTGAGACCCATAGGCTCATTAGACAGCAGGAATGCTGGTTGCGGTAATTATACTCACACAATTTCTCTTGTACAGGCTGAAATGGTAACTCTGAATATGCAATCACATAGGGTTGAAAAAAAGTGAGACTTTCTACTGCACCAAAAAAAAAAAAAAAAAAGAATTTCAAAACTTTCACCAACATTTCAGATCATTCAAAATGAAGCAGCACATCAAATGGGAGAGAGAGCAAATCTCCGGGTATGAATTTTAAGGTGTATGTTGTTTATCAAAGGGAAAAATATTTCAGGGGCAGCGGAACGATACAGAGTCGGTGTTCATTGTGTTGTGGGGCCCAAGTGACATGAGCAATGAGGTAAACAAAGACAAAAGTTTTATGTTTGTTTTTTTTTTAATGGAAATTTCTATAAAAAATTAAAGGGTACCTGACATGTCACAGAGACATGGCAACTTTTTTTTTTATTGGTGGGGGCCTGAGTTTAATGTGAAATGCTGCTGAGAAATTAAAAGACTTGTCAAGAACAAGTGGGGAGCAGCACTCAGCTAAGGACTTCTCTCCCTGTCTCACTGCTCATTGCCAGACACAGGCTGTATACAAAGACTCCTATATACATATCCTGGAGAGAGCAGCAAGACAGGGAGAGAAGCTCTAAGCTGAGCTCTTCACCTGGCTCGTTCTAGCCATCAGTGGTGGTCTTGGCACGCAGACCTTGAGCAATCAAAACATCAGGTACAGAAAATGCAACATTTCAACCACAAGGGTCTTTTTCAGGCAAGGGTCTTTTTCAGGGCTGTGGAGTCGGAGTTAGTTTTGGCTGGAGTCGGAGTCGAAAAAATATGATTTGATATGAATTTTATAAGTTTTGCTCATCAATATATTTTATGAGCAACATTCTAATCGGACACTGACACTTAGATGAGGGTGATTGGGGAGATGTTGTCGGTCACTATTTAGCAGTTTGTTTCTGAGCTGGAAGAGTCCATTGTGGGTGGAGATCTGTGCTGTTCTCTACCTGGATGCTGGATGACTGTATATGAGCAGCAGTGTAATATGAAGATATCCTGTGTAATACCGAGGAGAAGGAGAAGACATAAGTAGTGTAGCAGTAACCTCTGTCCTCAGTGTGGTGTTTTCTCTCTGGGAGAAGATTGTGTGTTTTTCTTCAGTGTTCTATGGCTGCAGCTGTGCCTGCTATGGCTGCGGCGCACTGTGTGTGCTATGGCTGCAGCAGGCTGTGTGTGTATGCGTTATGGTTGCAGCAGGCTGTGTGTGTATGCGCTATGGCTGCAGCAGGCTGTGTGTGAGTGCTATGGCTGCAGCAGGCTGTGTGTATGTGTGCTATGGCTGCAGCAGGCTGTGTGTATGTGTGCTATGGCTGCAGCAGGCTGTGTGTATGTGTGCTATGGCTGCAGCAGGCTGTGTGGTGTGCGCTATGGCTGCAGCAGGCTGTGTGTATGTGTGCTATGGCTGCAGCAGGCTAGTGTGTGTGTTATGGCTGCAGCAGGCTGTGTGTGTGGTGTGCGCTATGGCTGCAGCAGGCTGTGTGTATGTGTGCTATGGCTGCAGCAGGCTGTGTGTATGTGTGCTATGGCTGCAGCAGGCTGTGTGTATGTATGCTATGGCTGCAGCAGGCTGTGTGTGTGGTGTGCGCTATGGCTGCAGCAGGCTGTGTGTATGTGTGCTATGGCTGCAGCAGGCTGTGTGTATGTGTGCTATGGCTGCAGCAGGCTGTGTGTGTGTGTGTATATATATGCTATAGCTGCAGCAGGCTGTGTGTGCGCTTTGGCGTGCCCCCACAGTGACCCCTCTATATCACTATGTGTGACCCCGCTGTATATCACTATGGCTGACCTCTATATTACATATTACAGGGATCTGGCAGTGTTAGCAGTGTTTCTTAGTGTATGGTGATTATTAGTTAGAAACATAGAATATTGTCAGCAGGAAAAGACCACCTGCTCCATCTAGTCTAGTTCTGAGTTGTTCAGGACATAGAGGCTGGAGACTGGCTGCATCCACTGCACACACAGGAGAAGCTGCTTTATATCTTTCCTTATTCCCTCATAAGTTGCCCCATGATCATGTAGGATATATATATATATATATATATATATATATATATATATATATATAATATAATTTATTTTTATTTTTAAAAGTAAAGTACACATGAAAAAAGTTTTGTGTTTAGGATTTTGAGATAGTGATATATGATGGTTGCTAACAGTGGCGTAGCTACTATGAAGGCAGGGAAGGCGACTGCGATGGGGCCCCTGCAGGAAGGGGGCCCAAAGAAGCCTGCCCTGCCTTCATGGTAGGTACTGACATCGGACCATTGTACCCCCAGGGGTCCAGTGGAAGAGGGACCCCCACTGCACTGTTCAGCCCCCTCACTGTAGTGCCGGGTGAGCGGGCTGAACAGAGGAGCAGGACCTGCCAGACTGCACAGGAGAGGGATGAAGGACCTTTGGGTCACATGACCCAAAGGTCCTCAATACTTCTATGTGAAGAGCAGCCCGGACTACAGGAGGAGGAGGGGGAAGCCTGGGAGCTGTAAGTGCTGTGTGTGTCAGTGAGTGTATATATGTATCTGTGGGTATATGTATTTGTCAGTGTGTGTATATATGTATCTGTGTGTATATTTATATGTCAGTATGTGTATGTATCTGTGGCTATATGTGTGTGTATGTCAGCAATGTTTGTAGCACTGGTGTATATGTGTGTGTTTGTGTATGTCAGTAGTGTCTCAAGTGATTGACAGGTTTGCTCCCAAAGATGTTCTGCAGCAGCTTCTATTAATGCTGGGCTCTAATAAAAGAACCCACCATTAATATCTGCTGCATTTTCTTTTATTTCTGGTTGAGTATTTCTTGTTACACTGAGATGATTTCCCTGTGTACAGTCAATTCATGGTGTATACATCAGCACTAGTGTAATCACATTACAGCGTATATATGTGTGTATGTCAGTGGCGTATCTGTATATACGTTAATGGTGCCTCTGTGTGTGTATATGTGCGTCATTGTGTGTGTTTGGGGGGGGGAGGGCGTACAGGATTCATGGGGCCTCATACAGTTTTTTGCTATGGGGCCCCATGAATCCTAGCTACGCCCCTGGTTGCTAAATATAATAATAAAAGCTGTGGCCAGCTACCATCCAGCAAAAGTTTCCTGTGCTATGTCATTATTCTAGGTGGGGTGGCTTGCCATACATACTGCACAACACAGTTAGGTGGTTACACCTGTCAGCAATCTTGCACTATCTGCATTTGCAAGTACAGGACACTCACCTCTAGGATTATGGGCTTTCCAGCATGCATCCACACTCTACAGGTTGGCTATATCGCACATTGCTCTTCGGTGCTGTTGGACCTTATCATGTTTGGTTATGTATCTATGACATATCAAAAGCTTTTTCACATGACAGCGACACTTAAAAAAGTACTTGTCACATTTCAGGCTCCTAAACTCCTGTGTGCAGAAGGACGTGTAGGGAAGAGATGGCATCAAAAGGGTTCATCCCTTTGGACAATTCCTTTTACATAGTAGGGATCATTCACAAAAAGCTGATTCTATAGTGTTCCCCTGCTGGAACCCCCATAAACTGCAGTTAATACTTGGGGATACCTGGGAGTAAGAGTTCAGTTTCCCTGCAGCGACACCATAGGGAAAAGTAAGCATCTGTGTGATGCAAGATAGGACAGGTCCTCCAGAGAGAGAGATGCTCTTTGTGACCAAGCAATCACTTTGGCCAAGCAATAAGGATCCCAAACAGAGTACCACCCTCTATTATCTCCCAGATGGGATATATAGAAATGTTTTTCAAAACTGGAAACCCTTTAAGTATTAAAGTGATACTATCTTACTCTATGTCTTACTCTATGTGCTGTTCTCCGCACCTTCCAGAAACTTGTCTGTGCCTTTTATTCTGCTCTAAAATCACTTAATTTCATTGGTGGTCAGTGTCACCTAGGCGGGGCTTCATGACAGTTGGGCCCTCACCCCAGTCAGGAGATGGGGCCCGACTGCCGTGAAGCCCCACCCAGTTGACACTGTTAACCGATTAAATTAAGTGAGAGTAAGGGGTGGTAACAGTATTACTTTAGGCTATGTTCACACTACGTAAGAGACCCGCCGTTCCGTGACCTGGCCAGGTCACGGAACGGCCGGTCTCTACAAAGATCTTTCCGGCCACAGTGTTCTGATGCGGGCGCATCAGTGCGTGCCCGCATCAGAACTCCCCACAGCACACAATGAAGCAAGTGGCCGGAGCCGCTCGCTTCATTGTGTGATGACAACAACGGCCATACTTTTACGTAGTGTGAACATAGCCTAACCCCTTAACACGCCAAGTAGCCTTAAAGTTGTCACTGTGTCCATAAAAATCTGAATTTGTTGTGCCCAGTGTATGTACAACCACCCCCCTTCTTCACTCCAAAATGGCTTTCAGACCCTTGATGTCAAATATTTAGATTGGTAAGAAGTATCAATATGGATTATTGGCGTACATGGTACAGAGCCAGATACAGAGAAAATCTTTACCACAGTAATATAGCTCTTTCTTCCTCCGAATATTTCCTTGTGTGTGTTGACTGGACACACATTGCTGTATACAGATGACGGTCCAGAGCTGGGAGTCTACAAAAAGGTCAACATTTCCATGGGAAGCTCAGCAAATGATTTTCTGCTTCTGTATTAATGTAGATGTGAAGACAGGGCCGGCACTGTGAAAACTTGGCAGTATTTCTTAATCTAGAGACGCGTTTTACTGCTGAGCTCTGTAATCTTCTGGAACCTTCACTTATTGACTTCCAGGCAAAGATCCTACAACATGTCCAGTGTCTTGGTCAGTATTGATCACATCAGCACGATAACTAATGCTTTCCCCTGGGGTCTTTAAATGAGAGGGGCAAGATGTCTAGATGCCTGGACCCTACATGGAGAAACTGATGGTAATATCTTTAACCCTTACACAGAAAGATTATCTATTCTTACAGATTATCTGTCAAAGATTTGAAGCCAAAGCCAGGAATGGATTTAAAAAGAGGAAAAATCTCAGGCTTTCCTTTATGACCTGATCTCTGTTTATAGTCTGTTTCTGGCTTTGGCTTCAAATCTTTGGCAGATAATCTGTCAGATAATCTTTCTGTGTAAATGGACCCTGACATGGTGTTATCTAAGCTTGTATCTGGTTGTCATATTTCCCCCAACAATATAATTGTCTATGTATTGACCACCTCTAATTTTGAATGCCGAGCCGAGTGCTGTTGTTGTTCTTTGGTCACCCCTTATGGCTTTTGTTAACCCCTCCATGACCTAGAACTTAACTGAATATCCTGGGTCGGTTAGGGGAGTTCAGGGGGGGGGGGGGGGGTTTGCTCATTAACCCTGCTCTGAACTGCTGCGATCCCGGGTACCATTAGTAGCCCAGGACTGCGGCAGTAAGCGGGGATGATTGCAGAAGGGCGACCTGTTCAACTTAGCCAGACAGGCCTTACCATTAGAATGATACTGATCCCTGCTCGGTAATCGACAGATCTGACCTACAGCAGACCAGAGTAATACAGCTCTGATCTCATCGATCAGTGCTGTATTATGTATACTACACTGATGTATATGATAGATCAGTGTAGTTGTATTAGAAGTCCCCCAGAGGACTTCTAATTACTTAGTAAAAAAATTATTAATTAATAAAAAATCCTCTCCACTAATAAAAATTTAAATCACCCCTCTTTTCCGATTTTATAAAAAAAAAAAAAATAAACAAACATATTTGGTATCGCCGGGCATGTAATCGCCCGAACTACTAAATTATCACATTCCTGATTGGTAAACGGCGTAATTGCAAAAACCCACCAAAGTGCAAAACTGCTGATTTTTTGTCACATGATATCCAGAAAAATTGTAATAAAAAGCTATCAAAAAGTCGCATATAAACAAGCAACTTACCAATAGAAAGTGGAGATCATGGGGCAAAAAATGCCACCTCACAGCCCCATAGACCAACAAATAAAAGCATTATAAGAATGAAACAATAGAATAGAGGAATTTTAAGGAACATTTTTTTTTTTTAAAGGTTTTAATTGTTTAAAAGCTGTCAAATAAAATAAAAGTTATACAATTGCCTATCCTTGTAATTGTACCAACTTGAGGAACATAGATAATATGTTAGTTTTACCATAGGGTGAACGGTGTAAACACACACACACACACCCCCCCACACACACACATAAAAAAATGCGTTTTATTTTGAATTTCACCGCACAAATAATTTGTTTCCGATTTTGCAGGATATTTTATGGAAAAATAAAGTCTGTCATTGCAAACTACAATTAGTGGTGCAAACAATAAGGGCTTATGTGGGTCTTTAGGTAAAAAAAGAATGCTATATATATATATATATATATATATATATATATATATATATATGTGTATATATATATATATATATATATATATATATATATATATATACTGGGGGGGTGTCAAAAGTTAATTGTGCACAAGGCTCCATTTACAATAACATTGGCCTTCTGTCCATTATAATACATTAGGGGCTTTAGCACAGTTATAGAAGCTATTTCTAGTGCATTAGCATTTAGGAGAATAAGGGCTCGTTCCCACTGAGGAAAGGTAGCGGAATTCGGCGACGGAATTGTCCGCCGCGGAATGCCGTTAGCCTCCCGCTCATAATGGGAGTCTATGGGAGGGGCGCGCTCCTGCCCTGTCCGCGCTGAAGAATGAACATGTTCATTCTTCAGCGCGGACAGGGCAGGAGCGCGCGCCTCCCATAGACTCCCATTATGAGCGGGAGGCTAACGGCATTCCGCGGCGGACAATTCCGTCGCGGAATTCCGCTACCTTTCCTCAGTGGGAACGAGCCCTAATATACATATTTATAGCCAATAGTTTTATGTATATAAAGTAATGAATCAATGAACCATATGTCATTATTACTGCAAAGCTTGCTCAAAGCTGCAGCTGCTTATAGCGAGGCATGCGGAATACATCTAGATATCACGGCCCACTATTTATCTTCTAGTTTCTTGTTATTGCATAAGGAGATAACAGATTGGGATTTATCAATCAAGATGCCCTATTAGCCAATGCAAAGAGTCCCTCTGAATCTGTAGGACCATTGGTGCATCAACATTGCCTGGACCTATGTGTAACATCAGCACTTGCTGCATGGTAACTAGCACCAGTAATAACAGCTGAAAGAAAGGGTCCTAGCTGGGGGCCAATCCATGACAAATGACTATATAGGAAGAGCAATATATCATCTACAGGGGACAGGTGGGGCCTGGAGGTTCCCAGAGAGAAGAGCAGGATGATAGAGATGTGCTGGTGTCACCCAATACATGTACGGACTGTTAATATGCCATGGCACAGGCAAACACCAACGGGTACTGTATTATGCAGAGAAGCCGCTGGAACTTCTCTGCGTGGATTCTACCTTGATTCTACCGTGAACCTACCCTTATTGTTCAGCCAGCTATTGGTCTAGGCCAGGGAATGCGGAACCTTTGGCCCTCCGGCTGTTGCAAAACTACAATTCCAATATGCCTGGACTAGGCATGATGGGAATTGTAGTTTTGCAACAGCCAAAGAGCAAAAGGTTCCCCGTTTAGGTCATCAGACCTGCAGTCTTATCACAACTTAAATATTTTGATCAGAATGAGAGATTAGCACAGCTGGAGTAGGCTCAAGTCTGATCGTTCGGCATTTGAATACCAGTGGCTGAAGAAGTTGGATGCGGCCCTAGAGAGCCCGGAAAAACAAAGATACAGACATAGCCATAGACTGTATCCATGTTTTCCCTGGACTACCAGGTACTGCATCCAAATTCTTTAGCTACCTGTATACAAATGCAGAATGATCGGACTTGAGCATGCTCCAGTTACGCTCATCTCTAGTCCGAATTTTTAGCCAAAAGCCAGTAGTGGGCCCAAAATACAGGAAAAGGAGCAAATCTTTCCAGTATCGTTTTTCTCTGTTGCTTCTACTCCTGGTTTTGGCTAAAAATACTATGAGAGATAATCTATGTGAATCCGGCCTTGAGGCAATGCTCCAAGAACATATCCTAAACGAGTTAATTTCCATCATCAGCTTCTGCACAACCTAAAGGAGGTAAACTACTTGTTACTCTCTATAAAAGTAAACCCATACCTGCCTAGGGAAATATAAGGATACAGAAGTATAGATGTGCAGATTGAATTTCTTTACCAATCAAATAGATAGAACATGCTAAGCACAAACATTTCCTCGTTCTCTAAATGGGGTACTCCAGTGAAAATCTTTTTCTTTCAAATCTATTGGTGTCAGAAAGTTATATAGATTTGTAATTTACTTCTATTTAAAAATGTCAAGTCTTTCTATACTTATCAGCTCCTGTATGTCCTGCAGGAAGTGGTGTATTCTTTCCAGTCTGACACAGTGCTCTCTGCTGCCACCCCTGTCCATGTCAGGAACTGTCCAGAGCAGTAACGGTTTTCTATGGGGATTTGCTGCTGCTCTGGACAGTTCCTGACATGGACAGAGGTGGCAGCAGAGAGCACTGTGTCCGACTGGAAAGAATATAACATTTCCTGAAGGACATACAGAAACTGATAATTATGGAGATTTTTGAAGCCAGTGCCGTGGTCCTTTTTTGTTAACCGGGGGGTGAAGCACTGGAAACGGGCCATGACACGGCTGCCTTCATTCTAATGGAGCCACGTCATGGAGGGGCGGGGGTTTCCTCTCACTGGGGGCGGGCTGGCCCGGTAACCATGAATAGAGCGGCACCGTACACTGGAACCGGGTTGCGGTTCAAAAAAAGGACTGCGGCATCAGCTTCCCAGGGCCGGCGCCGTCCGATTCATGTGTAATTTTAAAGAGAGTGTACCTGAAAGTACATCCACTTTAAGATGTCCACACAATTAAAGAGGTTATCCAGGTTATAAAACACATTCTTTATATATGTTCAGTTAATAGATGATGGTCCCTGTCTGCATAGTCCAACCACATTGATGTCTAAAGGGGTTATCTAGCGTTAGAAAAACATGGCCGCTTTCTACCAGAGACACCACAACTTTTGTCTCCTGCTCCAATCATTTTAAAGGAACTGTTGCAAAACTCCACAAGTGGTGTTGGTTTTGGAAGAAAGTGGCCATGTTATTCTAACGCTGCTGGTGGTGCTGAAGGGAAGTTGGACATGTACTCTCAGGTTCACTTTTACAAGTAGGTATTTCCCCAAACCCTGTTTTCCTTCAGCAGGCCGTTAACATACTCTGCATATTTCCACAGTAAATATATATTTGAGCTGGTTACTTTTGCACATGCCTAAATAAGGTTGTAGACATGATAATATTGTTAGCAGAGGTTGTCCGATAACTTAACAAATAAAAAAGATAATTGATATCTTCCCACACTCTAAGGGTCCTATTCCACGGGCTGAGCAGGGCCCGATCAACGATGTAAACGACCGCCGATCTGCTAGATCGGCGCTCGTTTACTGGGCCTATTCCACGGCCCAACAATAGTTTAGCGAGGGCTGCAAGGACATCGTTACCGATGTCCTTGCAGCCCTTGTTTCATACATTACCTGTCCAGGCGCAGGTCTTCTCCTTCTCCCACGCTGCAGCAGCGGTGGTCCCGGCCTGCTCAGACAGGCAGCTCCGACAGGCAGCTCCTAAGCTCCTGCGGTGCGGGACCGGGAGAAGGAGAAGACCTGCGTCTGGACAGGTAATGTATGATGTTTTGAAAATGTTGGTCGTCCGCCGCGCACCGCTATTCCACATAGCGATGCGCGGGTGGCGACCGATGATTTTAGGTTTGAACCTAAATGAACGATCAGCCGATGACACGATCATCAGCTGATCGTTCTCACTATTGCACGGAGCGATAAGCGGCCAAATCGGGCCCATTCGACCAATTATCGCTCCATGGAATAGGCCCCTTAAGGGGAACAGGGTACATGGCTTTTGGAGGGGGCTTATGCAACCTAGAACACATGTCCCCCCCCCCCCCCCCCCGTTTTCCTAATTTTACACTTGTTCATCTATTGCTTGTATAATGATGCATGTATTATTGTATCTCTAATTTGTTTATTAGCCTTGTGTATCCGCTACCAGGCACAATTTTATTTTATTAGTTGATGGATTACAGAATTAAATTATCCCTCTTTGCTCAAGGGAAGGGCAATCCTTGTGCCATGGTTCCCTAGAGGTTTCCTCCACAGGGGTGTGTACCTCTCCTGAGTGCTGGTGGGTGAATTTTTTATGAGTTGAGGATTTGCTGTGTTTAGAGCCATTTTTAGAGCTTTTTCCTGAACATGTAGTTTTAAGTGATATCTTCATGGCCTTAAATTAAGTATGAAAATATATAAATAAATAAAAGATACAACATGTTGTATACACTGACATTGCTTTGGTTTGGCAGTTCAGTATTCAGATGGAAACAGCAGGAAAGTTATGGTGGATTAATTTTAACTAATAAAGGATGTTAAACCTTATGGTGGTGAACAGGCAAAGCTTTGAAAGTAGGCAGGCTTAAGGATGTCATTATGGTAATGTCATTCAGGGCGGGACATGGTGTTTAAGCACAGGAGTAAGGATGTTGAGTTGGTGCCCTTAAAGTGTACTGACTCTCATAGAATGGCATGCCAGTGCATGTCACCGTTTTATTGCTGCCTGGCCAGGTCTTGTATGTTAGACAGCTGGGGCTCTCACGGTATCCGTGAATTCCAGTGGCTGAGCACTGTACCTGACTCCTGTGATTGTTTAAGTCCTACAATTTAAATAAAGTTGTGTCCATTTTGACGACCAAAGGTGTTCTGTGCATTTATTTCATAGTCTGTGTTTACTGTAGTTGGAATTCTTGGGGGCATTCTGGTATCAATAAAACTATCACCCCAGGACATATAACTGACGAATATAGTGTTATTGTCAGGAATGTGCAGTGAGACTGGCATGAACTGGGCCTGTTTTTACTTTTTGCCTGACACACCCGCTTGCCTTTCAGCCTCCTGGCAATGCAGGAGTTACACTGCTCCCTGCTAGCCTTGATCGCTGCAGCTGAGCAGTGTTGTTTGATTGACACATCCCTTTGCCTGTCCGGAACCTTGAGGATCAGAGCGCTGGTCCAATGGGGATCCGGACCGGGCTCTTGCTCGTTTGGTTCTGAATTGGCTTGTTGACTTTATTGTGTTTGTCTGTCTGTTTTATTCTGTGTTTCACTTATTCAGTATAGGGAACGCCTTCGTGGTTGTCCGCAGCTGCCTAGGGCCAATTGAGGCAAGTAGGTAGGGACGGTGGGTGGGTTCAGGCTCAGGGCCCACTGTCTCGTTTTGTCCCTACCTCCCCGTCCTGACAGTTATCACTCACAGTTATGGCTTCAGCAGCTTTAGCCTTATTTACCACTGACCGAAAATGGAAAATATAAAAACTACAAATTGTGCCTCCAGCTCCCCGACTCCCACACATCATTCTCTGAAGTCACAGGAGGCTTCTTCGGATGTTGTCTCTGAGCTCTAGCCCCACCTCTGATGAACCAATACATTAACATCACCATCTCTCACCCTGTTATGTATATATGTGTGTGTGTGTGTGTGTGTATATATATATATATATATATATATATTTGACCAGGAAGAGACCGTAACACTCAAAGGTAGTGGAAAAAAAACTGGTGGTTTATTAGCCCAAACTGTGTTACTGCTTGAAAAAGACCTCATTGCGAGGTTGAAACGTTGCGGTTTGGGCTAATAAACCATCAGTTTTTTTTCACTACCTTCAAGTGCCACGGTCTCTTGCTGGTTATATACGCAAGCACCTGTGGTCGCAGGGGTGCTCACCAGTAGGCACCAAACTATTTAGTTTAAAAGAGTGCTGCACTACTGTTTTTTGATTTATATTTATTTGGCTATTTAGGGAAAAACAAGTGGTGTTAACAGCATGTTGCCTTGTGACAAATGATGCTACAGAAAGAGCAGATAGGGAACAATGCAGCAGGTGCTGCAATCAAAATGATTGTGCAGTGAAATAAGATGTTCTGCAACAACTTTCGGGGGGGGGGGGGGGGGGGGGGGGGGGGGGACTGGTAGACGTGTGAGGGAGGGAAGTAGACAGGACTGGAGGGCTGTGATAACCAGTTGAGGGAAAGCAATGCAGTTTGGGAATTGTAGTACTAAGCAACTGCTCAACCAAGAAGCGCAAACATGAAATACAAAACAAATGGATTTTTTGGTTTCAGAACTGGGGCAGACAGGTAAGCAATGCTATATGCTATCTACAGCAAGTTTATGGTTTTTACCTGATGTCAGAGTGCTCCTTTAAAGGAAGGCAAGGGCTCATCTCATAGCTAAAAATCATGTCTGTGGCCGACATACAGGGGCGCCGCAATCATGAGGCGACCTGAGTCGTCTGCCTCAGGCGGCGCCACCAGCTGTCTTCATGGGGGCGGCATTCCAGGGCCGCTTTAACCAGAGGGCACATGGTGCACGTGCACCGGGCCCACTGGTTAAAGGGGCCCCCCGAGCAGGCCGGCCGTTGCTATGTGCGACCAATGCGGTCGCACAGGGCTCCGGCCACCAGCCTGTCAGGGGGGAGCGCCATGGATGGGTAATCTACTTACCCCTCCATGGCGCCCCCTGCAGGGCCCCCCCGTCCGCCGCTGCCCCCGCCCGCCCGCTGCTGCTGCGGCGCGTCAGCGCTGCAGCAGCAGCGACACTGACAGAGAGAGAGCCATTGGCTCCCTCCCTGTCAGTCACTCACTCTTGTGGCCGCACTTCCTGCGGTCACAAGAGGCCGCGCTCTCCCTCTAGCGCCCGACGTCACTAGAGCGTCGGCGCGAGGGTAAGGGGAGTGCAGCCTCTTGTGTCCGCAGGAAGTGCGGCCACAAGAGGGAAGAGAAGAGGAACGCGTGGACCCAGGTGAGTAACAGTGTTTGTTTTTTTCAATGTTATATGGGAGGAGGAGCTATATACTATTGGGGAGCACAGGGGGCTATATACTATGGGGGGCAGAGGGGGCTATATACTATGGGGGAGAACGGGGGCTATATACTATGGGGGAGAACGGGGGCTATATACTATTGGGGAGCACAGGGGGCTATATACTATGGGGGAGCATAGGGGACTATATACTACTGGGGAGCACAGGGGTCTATATACTATGGGGAGCACAGGGAAGCTATATACTATGGGGGAGCACAGGGGGCTATATAGTACTGGGGAGCACAGGGGGCTATATACTACTGGGGAGCACAGGGAAGCTATATACTATGGGGGAGCACAGGGGAGCTATATACTACTGGGGAGCACAGGGGGTCTATATACTATGGGGAGCACAGGGGAGCTATATACTATGGGGGAGCACAGGGGAGCTATATACTACTTGGGAGCACAGGGGACTATATACTACTGGGGAGCACAGGGGTCTATATACTATGGGGAGCACAGGGAAGCTATATACTATGGGGGAGCACAGGGGAGCTATATACTACTGGGGAGCACAGGGGAGCTATATACTACTGGGGAGCACAGGGGGCTATATACTACTGGGGAGCACAGGGGGCTATATACTATGGGGGAGCACAGGGGGCTATATACTATGGGGGAGCACAGGGGAGCTATATACTATGGGGGAGCACAGGGGACTATATATTACTGGGGAGCACAGGGGTCTATATACTATGGGGAGCACAGGGAAGCTATATACTATGGGGGAGCACAGGGGAGCTATATATTACTGGGGAGCACAGGGGAGCTATATACTACTGGGGAGCACAGGGGGCTATATACTACTGGGGAGCACAGGGGAGCTATATACTATGGGGGAGCACAGGGGGCTATATACTATGGGGGAGCACAGGGGGCTATATACTATGGGGGAGCACAGGGGGCTATATACTATGGGGGAGCACAGGGGAGCTATATACTATTGTGGGAGAGCACAGGGGGGGCTATATACTACTGGGGAGAGTGCACAGGGGGGCTATATACTAATGGGGGAGCGCACAGGAGGGCTGTATATAACTGGAGGAGCACATGAGGGGCTATATACTACAGGGACACCTTAAAACTATGGAGGCACAGAGGGGTGTAACTATGTAGGAGTACAGAGGGGTGTAACTACTGTATAGAGGTACAAGGGACCTAACTACTGTATGTGTTGGAGCCTAAAATATTTGTCTGGCAGATTCTGGAGAGAAGATTCACAGCCAGGAGAAGACTTCAAGGTGGCCCAGGCTGGATGGAGAGAAAAAGAAAAGGTGACAGACTCTGATCGGAGAAGACGCCCCCGGTGAGTCACTGGATGTAACTGCACTCTGTTATAGGATTGTAGTGTTAGGGGTCATGATGTGGCGGTTTTATGTAATGGTATCATTGGTGATATCTTTCTGTTTTGTTTAGTGCAGTTTTTATGTAATATATAATCACTGTATGGTGGAAATAGTGTTATAAGGTAACTACTGTATGTATTGGGGCTCTTGATACAGTGTGGGGGCAAATTCAGTACATTATACAATGTGCCGAAAGGGAAGGGGGGGCCCACTCTTGAGGGCTGTGCACTGGGCCCACCAATGTATTAAAACGGCCCTGCGGCATTCAGTGGCAGACTATAATATGAGCGGTTCGGGCGGCCGCCCACATTATAATCCGCCACTGATTGTACCATGTACCGGAGTCCCCCTGCGCCCGGACAGCATCTGTAATGAGATGCTGTGAGCGGGGGAGACTGTATTCATAAGCGCCGCGCTGTAATAAATCAGCCGCGCGGTGCTGTTACTACAGCGCGGCGCTTATGAATACAGTCTCCCCCGCTCACAGCATCTCATTACAGATGCTGTCCGGGCGCGGGGGGACTCCGGTAAATGCATTCCACGTCCGTGATCCGTCAGGATCACGGAACGTGGGAATGCAGCCTTAGTCCCCCGGCTGATGTGCGGCTGCCGGAGGTGTCCCATCCTGTCCCCGGCAGCGCACGCATCAGAGAGATCCCCGTGCGCCGGAAGTCACAGCCACAGGCACACGGGGAGCTCTCTGATGCGCGCGCTGCCGGGGACAGGACGGGACACCCCGGGCAGCCGCACATCAGCCGGGACCAGACCAGAGAGGCTCGACGGGGGAACGGAGGGCAGGTGAGTTGTGTGCTGTTTTTTGTTTTTGTTTTATCTGCTGTGCAGGGGGGGGGGGGGGAGAGGGGGACCATATATAAGGTAGGGGGGGAAGAGGGGGGACCATCTATAAGGTAGGGGGGGAAGAGGGGGACCATCTATAAGGGAGGGGGGAAAGAGGGGGACCATCTATAAGGTAGGGGGGGAAGAGGGGGACGATCTATAAGGGGGGACCATCTATAAGGGAGGGGGAGAGGGAAGAGGGGGACCATCTATAGGGGGGGGGAAGGGGACCATCTATAAGGGAGGGGGGAAAGAGGGGGACCATCTATAAGGGGGGGACCATCTATAAGGGGGGGGAAAGAGGGGGGCCATCTATAAGGGAGGGGCGGGAGGGGGACTGTCTATAAGGGGGGGGGGGGGAGAGGGGGACCATCTATAGGGGGGGGAAGGGGACCATCTATAAGGGAGGGGGGAAAGAGGGGGACCATCTATAAGGGGGGGCCATCTATAAGGGAGGGGGGGAAAGAGGGGGACCATCTATAAGGGGGGGACCATCTATAAGGGAGGGGCGGGAGGGGGACTGTCTATAAGGGGGGGGGAAGAGGGGGACCATCTATAAGGGGGGGGGAAGAGGGGGACCATCTATAAGGGGGCATCTATAAGGGAGGGGGGAGAGGGGGACCATGTATAAGGGGGGGAGGGGGACCATCTTTAAGGGAGAGGGGACCATCTATAAGGGAGGGAGAGGGGGACCATCTATAAGGGAGAGGGGACCATCTATAAGGGGGGGAAGAGGGGGACCATCTATAAGGGGGGGAGAGAGGGAAGAGGGGGACCATCTATAAGGGGGGGGAGAGGGGGACCATCTATAAGGGGGGGGGGAGAGAGAGGGAAGAGGGGGACCATCTATAAGGGGGGGGGGAAGAGGGGGACCATCTATAAGGGAGGGGAAAGAGGGGGACCATCTATAAGGGGGAAAGAGGGGAGAGGGGGACCATCTATAAGGGGGAAAGAGGGGGGAGGGGGACCATCTATAAGGGAGGGGAAAGAGGGGGACCATCTATAAGGGAGGGGGGAGAGGGGGACCATCTATAAGGGAGGGGGGAGAGGGGGACCATCTATAAGGGAGGGGGGAGAGGGGGACTATCTATAAGGGGGGGGGGGAGAGGGGGACCATCTATAAGGGAGGGGGGAGAGGGGGACCATCTATAAGGGAGGGGGGAGAGGGGGACTATCTATAAGGGGGGGGGGAGAGGGGGACCATCTATAAGGGGGGGGGACCATCTATAAGGGGGGGAAGAGGGGGACCATCTATAAGGGGGGAGGAGGGGGACCATCTCCTAAAAGATCAGCACCCTCCTCTCCTGACATTCTCTGTGCTGCTGTGACCTGTCCTAAAAGATCAGCACCCTCCTCTCCTGACATCCTCTGTGCTGCTGGGACTTCTCCTATAGGATTAGCACCCTCCTCTCCTGACATCCTCTGTGCTGCTGGGACCTCTCCTATAGGATTAGCACCCTCATCTCCTGACATCCTCTGTGCTGCTGGGACCTCTCCTATAGGATTAGCCCCCTCCTCTCCTGACATCCTCTGTGCTGCTGGGACCTCTCCTATAGGATTAGCCCCCTCCTCTCCTGACATCCTCTGTGCAGAAAGGGACCAAACATTATGTTTATTGGGGACAGCAGTGGGGGGGGGGGCAGTAGTGGATTAAAATGTGGGCGGATTGACGGGGGGGGGGGGGGGGGGGGGGGGGGGGGCGTCATTCTATAGTTCGCCTCGGGCAGCAGAGAGGCTAGAATCACCCCTGCCGACATAAAGACCAGAATGGGCCAGCAAAGGACACTTCAGAGGTATGCTCACATGAGGCGGGTACAATGTGGATTTTTCATCCAAATTTTGCAGGAAAAATTGATATGATTCTAACAAATCTCTAGGAATCCACATGGAAAATTCACAGCATGTCAATTTATGTTGAAATTCCATTATGCCTTATTGCAGAAAAATCTGCAACTATGTATTTTTCCAGATTTCTCTATGAATTACCTGGGGGACAGCAGTAGTAAGTCCACACTGCCTAGATATAGATAGAGAGTGCAGACATTGGAAGAGTGCTCATTTATTACACAATTCCCAATTAAAGCGGAGGGGTCATTTGTCATGATAAGTGAGGCTGATACAAAACAGTCATGTAGTATGGACCTTACAATATATAGCATGCTCCTAGAACATTCTAGAGGCCTTGCTTCCAATTTGGTTTATGAACTCGCCTGGGTGACATGTTCCCCGTCAGCTGGATTAATAGTGCAGCATGGTTAATGGGCTGCAGGGCACAGCACAGGGATATTTATTGCACTGGTGCAGCATCACAATACTACTAGTATATATGATTAGTATACAAGGCTGGGTGATGTATCTAAGCCTCTCAGCGGAGGTCAGCGCAGAAGGCAGGAGGATTTAACAAAGTGATGTTATGCGGAGAGATTATTAAGGTGACTGAAGGTATTATAGCGTCCTGTCCCACAATACACTGCAAGGCCTCCTTACCCTCCTTATACTCAGCACTGTGGCTTCCCCCTATGCACAAGCTGTATAAGAATATGTGCAAGCTTGGCTATCGTCTTGTACACTTCAGCAGTTTATGGAAGTGTTTGGTCACATATATAAACTGGTTGGAGCCAAGCGCTGACATTGTTAATAGTTTCATATAATATTATGGTAAACAGCACAGAAGACAGTAGCGTTTGTGACGGTGATGCTGCCTGCACAGACCCTGTATGACAAATCACTAAATCTTTGTTATAATATTCATATTACTAACGTATAGGTGCTCCATGGTGGCAAAAATCTGAGATGCATGCTTAAAGGGGTATTCCGCTCAGGTAAAGTACATGTTGAATCAGCCCCCCCTCGTGGAGGCTAACAATTTCTTCCATACTTGTTATTCTCTTTTCAGTCCCCTAACCCCAGTTCTGAGTCTGCAGATTTCTGTTGAAGATACAGAAAACTGTGTGTGAGCTGTTCTCTCCGTCTCTGCTCTGATCTCCCCCCTCCCCTCTCCCTTCTGAGACAGCTGATGTAAACAGTGTCCCTGGCCGGCTGTCTCTGCACTCTGTAATGCTGGGAGGGTTAATCATAGTGAGGTCACCAGCAACTTGACCTCAGATAAAACCTCCCGGCATTACACAGTGGAGAGACAGCCGGCCAGGGACACTGTTTACATCAGCTGTCTCGGAAGAAAGGGGAAGGAGGGAGATCAGAGCAGAGAGGGAGAGAACAGCTCACACACAGATTTCTGTGTTTTCAGCAGAAAGCAGCAGCTCAGAACTGGGGGACGGGGACTGAATAGATAATAACAAGCATGGAATGAATTGTTAGTCTCTAGGAGGTGGAAGGATTAAAAAATTTATTTTACCTGTGCAGAATACCCCTTTAAAAGGTTTATGCAGGATTAGAAAAACATAGTTGTTTTTTTTTTACAGAAATAGCACAGCTCTTGATACATTTTACCTTAACTAATACATTTTAATGATCCCTCAGGACGAAAGAACAATTTTTGCCGTATAGTTATATGGAGGATTACCGTATATAATTAAAGCAAATCTTCAGCTGTGAGACATATTGGGTCTCTAGGGTTTTTAAAGGGAAATAAACAGCAGGTTAGAAGAATCTAACCTGCTGTTATGTTCCCATAGCGCATCTTACCTTCATCCTCAGTGCCGTTTTCCTGAAATCCTCTGTTTCATTAATTTGCTAATTAGACCCTTGGCTCACCGATCCGCCCGCCTGCCCGTCCCTTCTCATAAATATCTACCGGGGATCTACAACACTGCAGAGAAAAGCATGAATATTCATGAAGAGGGACGGGATGGTTAGGCCAAGGGCTGTAGTCCCACCCCCATTAAACCAAATTACCTAATTAACATATCAGTAACACAGAGGATTGCAGAAAAACGGCATTGAGGATAAGGGTAAGAAAATTACCCTTATTCGCGATGTCCCATGTGCTAGGGAAATGTAGCAGCAGGTTAGTCTTCTAGCCTGCCATCAGTCTCCCTTTAAGGGTATGTGCACACTACAGGATCCGTGCAGATAACTTCCAGCCGATTCTGCCACTCCCTTCCCCCTTGCTCCCGCTTGAAGTTCCACCAGTCCTATAGGCTCAATTCTATGCTAAGGCAGACTCTGCCATTTCAATTCTATGGGCAGATGGCGGAATCATAGAATGGAACCTATGGGACGTGCAGAACTTCCAAGACTTCACGGAATTCACTGGAAGTTACAGCTGAACCACCATTCAAACTGTGTTTTTATAGGATTTGTTTTTCTTTTTTGTTTTTTTAAATTACATTTAAAGACCAAAAATTCTTTTTAAGTCTATAAACCCACACACCTTATATGCAGCGTATTTACTACTGCGATACGCAGCAAATACGCAGCAGATTAGATCTAAATAACTGAACACAGCATCAAATCTTCACCATGACATCTGCTGCGTATTTGCTGCGTATTTGCTGTGTATACGGTGTGTGGGTTTATACCCTAGAAATGAATGGTGTAATGTTCAGGAATTCAAATATCACACAGCACAGCCCTAACCAGCCAATCCCAGCACACATGCAAATAGCTAAAATGTAGCAGCCAATAGAAACTTGCAGGTCTTTTACTCTACGCCTGAGAACATCAAGGCAGTCATATGTCCCCTAATGACCAATAGAAGATGGCAGGTCCTTTGATTTTGCCTTAATGACATAAATAAAGGTTTCAACAATTCAAGCAATTTTATAAGGCCACTGTGGAGGTCACTGTTAAAAGGTCAGTATCAAAGTCGCTCTTAAAGGGATGACACCAAAGTTACTATTCAAGGGGCGGTACCAATGTTGCTCTTTAAGGGGCGGTACCAAAGTCACTCTTCAAGGGGCGGCACCAAAGTCGCTCTTAAAGGGACAGTACATAATTTGCTCTTAAAGGGAGGGTATCAAGGGTTAAAGTTTCTCTTAAAAGAAAGTCACCGTTAAGGGGCGTTTTTTGCAAGCACTATGTTTTTTCTCCTGAAAATGCACATCTGTATTGCACATTCTTAGTAACTGGGAAAGCAATATAGGCCTCTAGCACACAGGTGTCAAACTTGTGGTCCTCTAACTGTGGCAAAACTACAACTCCCATCATGCCTGGACAGCCAAAGCTTTGGCTTGATGGGAATTGTAGTTTTGCACCAGCTGGAGAGCCACGTAACTCCCCTGCTCTGGCAGATAAGAGAAATAACTCGTAAGCCATTAAGAATAATAACCTATTCTACAAACCTTCCTCACATTACATTACAGCACTCATCATGGCTCCCCACTGACCTCTTCGCTGAAAGATTCAGAAACATTTTCATCCAAAATAATTAAGCTGAAAATTTGTTTTACCTAATTATATTTTTGCTAATGGTTTCCCAGATCCAGATGTCAGAGTATATAAAAGACATAGAGTAAAAAGCAAAAAAACACATGAATATCTCACATCACTTTCTGCTTAAAGGTATAGGCCACTCTCATGAATTACAAGGGACTGGGATCATTATCATCAATGACACCTCATTTAAATTCATATATTTTGGTGTCACTGTTTATATAAACAAAGTGAAATATTCTGGTTTTTGGCACTGACTTCTGAAGGTCACACACACAATGCAGTGGCGTATTTACTGCTTTCTGCAGCTCTCTTGTTAGCTTTGATGTGTAGACAGGGACCAGGTCAGCAGAGTCATCTCATTACCATTAGAGGGCAGATGATATAATGGCAGATGACAACTCTATTGTCCAACTGGAGCTTTGATATAGCAGGATAGGAACATAACAACCCCTGAAAATAATTATGGACGTCCACATCATCACCCAGATTTAACAAAATCTTAACAAATAAACAAATCATAGATATGATACAAAAAAGCTTGTATATTCAGGGTCCATTCACACGTACAGGATATACAGAATTTATTTATGTAAGTAAATGATGGAACACATCAAATCTGCTACAGATCCTGTATGTGTAAATGAACCCTTAAAGGGGTATTCCATTCAAGCATAACGTTTGCTATGTTGCCGCCCATGGTGAGACTAACAACTCCTTCCGTACTTGTTATCTATTCAGTTCTGACCTGCTTCTTTCTGCTGAAGACAGAAAAATCTGCGTGTGAGCTTTTCTCTATGTCTCCCTATCCTCCCCCTCCCTTCTGAGACAGCTGATGTAACCAAGTCCCTGGCTGGCTTTATCTGCAACTCTGTAGCTTCTCTGTAATGCTGGGGTTGTTAATCTGAGGTCAAGTTGTCAATTAACTTATTGTGATTAATCCTCCCAGCATTACAGAAGCTACAACGTTGGAGACAAAGCCTGCCATGGACTTGTTTTCATCAGCCATTTGAGAAGGTAGGGGGAGCAGTAGCGGATTATAATAGGTCCTTTTGGGGCGGTAGGTTGGGGGGCCCAAGCTTGGTCAACAGCCCGGGGCCTATTGTGATGATTTTTCGGCACGCAGAGTTCTGATGCGGGTGCATCAGCGCACCCGCATCAGAACTCACCACAGCACACTATGAAGCAAGCGGCCGGAGCCTCTCCCTTCATAGTATGCACTGACATGTTCTGTCAGTTGTTTGCAGTGCCGCTAGGGGTCCCGGCTGGAACGTATACTTTGCGTATACGCTCCGGCCGGGACCCTATAGACAGCAAGCCAACGTATTTTTCTGTATTAACTACGGCCGTTGTTGTAATTGGCAACAATGACTGTAGAAATATGAAAAAATATGTGTGAACATAGCCTCAATATGTTATCCAGGCTTTAAAAGTATAGCTGCTTGCTTCTAGAAATAGTGCCACTCTTGTCATCAGTTTAAGTGAGGTTTTGCAGCTCAGTTCCAATGAAGTGAATGGAGCAAAGTTGTAATACCACACACAACCAGGGGACGATGGTGGTGTCAGAGAGGTGTTCCCGAGACCCTGAAGTGCTGCAATGCCTCCTCGCTTTACCTCCTATTCCTATCCCTGCTTGATTGATTGGCAGCTGCAAGCTGAGCCCTAAGCAAGATCAGGAGGCATTGCAGCTTGCACAAATTTAGGAACGCCTCTTTGACTCTTTGCACCAGAGAATAAAAGGATGTTTCTATGTTCTGGAAGCACAGACAGATATATGAAAGATACTATGGGGGAGATTTATCAAACTAGTGTAAAGTGAGACTGGCTCAGTTGCCCCTAGCAACCAATCAGATTCCACCTTTCATTCCTCACAGACTCTTTGGAAAGTGAAAAGTGGAATCTGATTGGTTGCTAGGGGCAACTGGGCCACTTTCACTTTAAACCATGTTTGATGAATCTCCCCCATGCGTTTACTTGACCTACCAGATATCTAACAAGTGTCAGCTGTTTGGAAAATAAATTGCAGCTGACTTCACTTTAATGTTCATCAGTGTTTGATAATTGGGATCTAATGGTGCGTTTACACAGAGAGATTTATCTGACAGATCTTTGAAGCCAAAGCCAGGAACAGACTATAAACAGGGTGCAGGTCATAAAGGAAAGACTGAGGTTTCTCCTCTTTTCAAATACATTCCTGGCTTTGTCTTAAAAAATCTGTCAGATAAATCTGCCTGTGTAAAAGCACCATTAGGGTCCATTTACACTGAAAGATTATCTGACACATTATCTGCCAAAGATTTAAAGCCAAAGCCAGGAACAGACTATAAACAGAGATTTGGTCATAAAGGAAAGCCTGAGATTTCTCCTCTTTTCAAATCCACTCCTGGCTTTTGCTTTAAATCTTTGGCAGATAATCTGTCAGATAATCTTTCTGTGTAAATGGACTCTAATGCTGGGTTTACACGGAACGATCATCGTCCGAATTTGCACGATAACGATATTTGAACGATAATCGTACGTGTAAACGAGGCGAACGATCGAACGATGAGCGAAAAATCGTTCATTTTGATCTTTTGACAGGTTCTTAAATCGTCGTTCTCAAAAAATTCGCTGATCGTTCCGTGTAAACCGTCGTCCGCGCGATAGTCCGGCCGCCCGCCGCTCCGCCCGGCCCCCCGCTCATCCGCAGCCCCCTGCGCCGCCTCGATCGCCACCCCCGCCGCCGCTCTGATCACCACCCCTGTCGCCGCTCCGATCGCCAACCCCGCCGCCGTTCCGATCGCCGGTGCTCCGATCGCCACCCCCGCCGCCGCTCTGATCGACCCCGCCGCCGCTGCTCCGATCGCCACCCCCGCTCCGATCACCCTGGCCGCATACTTTACCTGCTCCGCATAGCAGGTCTTCTACATCCCCGGCTCCCCTCTTCACTGCACTAATTGGCTGAAGAGGGGAACCGGGAATTTCAAACAGCTCCTCTTCAGCTTTGAAGACCTGCTACGCGGAGCAGGTAACGTATGCTCGTGGCTGGAGCGGCAGGGGTGATCGGAGCGGCATCGATCAGAGCGGGGGGGGGGGGGGGCGATCGGAGCGGCGGGGGGGGGCGATCGGAGCGGCGGCAATCGGAGCAGGGGCGGCGGGGGTGGCGATGGGAGCGGCAGCGGGGGTGGCGATGGGAGCGGCAGGGGTGGCGATGGGAGCGGCTGGGGTGGCGATGGGAGTGGCGGGGGTGGCGATCGGGGCGGCGCAGGGGGCGGGCTGCGGGCGGGCCCGGGCGCGCGATTGCAAAACGATCGCCAAATGATTTTTCCGTACGATATATCCTACCGTCTAAACACTGATCGTTATTAAAAAAAAATCGTTACTTCGAAATCGTTAATCGTGCGATCGGGCCAATAATCGCCTCGTGTAAACTTAGCATAATTGTTGGGACAATCACTAAAATGACGGGCAAGCTAGCAAAGCACTATATTACTTTCCACTCTTTTTTTCAAAGGCCAAAGAATATCCTTATGGCCTCCATCTAGCTGGTGTCAGAATGCTTCCATTGGAAGATCATATCTGTAAATGAATACCATATTCATCTCTGGGTGACAAATTTTAATATATGGGATACCCTGCAGATTTTCCTTCCAGTGATGTCACTGTCCATTTACAGACACTATCCCCAGGGCTTCCTGAGGAAGTAATGCAGGGGCCTCCTTCCTGTCGTGCTCCTGAACTCCCTCCAGAGTGGTGGTACTGGAGACAACTGACCAACAAGCAGGGTGCAATCAGTTGTGTATTGGGTGGCTATCAGAGACCATACTAGAGTATACTTACAGGTAATCCCACTTAAAGCTCTGAACTTGCAGCTCCACAAGCCAGCATGTCAGGAAAAAAAGACTGAATATATATATTTTTGTAGTCATTCAATCTAGCAGATCAGCGTAGTTAGGTTTACATAAAACTACAATTACCAGGAGAACAGAGCTACTATTTATGGAGGACTATATTCTCAGGAATAGAAAGAAGTTGCTGAGAGGTTGCCAGGAGGACATAAAGGATTTGTAGTCCTTGAGCTCTATTTGGCTGAATTCACATAATCATGACTTCATGGAGATTTATTGTAGTACACCCAAACTGCAAAAGTCAATATTACACGGGATGATCTGGAGGAGCAAGCGAGCGCCGACCTATCAGCTCATTGCTCGCTTGCTTCTCATTCCCCAAGCTGTGGGAGGGGCTGCGGGAGGGGGGCCAGGAGCTGTGGGAGGGGTTGCAGGAGCTGTGGGAGGGGTTGCAGGAGGGGGCCCAGGAGCTGGGGGAGGTGCTGCAGGAGGGGGGGGTCAGGAGCTGGGAGAGGGGCTGCAGGTGGGGGGGGGGGCAGGAGCTGTGGGAGGGGCTGCAGGAGGGGGTGCCAGGAGCTTTGGGAGGGGTTGCATTAGGGGGGGCCAGGAGCTGGGGGAGGGACTGCAGGAGGGGGGGCAGAAGCTGCGGGAGGGGCTCCCTGGATGATCTAACGATAGGAGATCCCTTACACAAGAAATAATCACACCTGATAATAAATAAACAAACTACACACACGCTGCACACACACACGCTGCACACACACACACTGCACACACATGCGCTGCACACACACACGCTGCACACACATACACATGCTGCGAACGCACACACACTGCACACACACACAAGGCTCAGCTAAAATCACATTTAGGATCTGCTCAGCAAAAGTTCTGGGAGATTCCCTTGACTCATACTGAACTTGCACAGTGCACACTAAACACCCCATAAACCCAAGATTACAAGTTATGACTTATCCATAGAACAGGGGATAAGTGTCTGGCTGTCCAATGGGACCTCACCAGTTACAAACTTGCCTCATGTAAATGCAGTGGAGGTCAAGAATGAATGCTGTTTACCTATTCACTATGTATAGGAATGGTGGAGTTCAGTGTTTTGGGCTATTTTTTGGCAATTCCATATGGAGCTGCAGTGCCTGAACACAACTGCATTCACACAGGGGTAAGGGGCCCACACTAATGACATATTTATCACCTATCCTGTGGAGAGTATATCAGTTGATATCTTGGGATAATCCCTTTGATTTTTTTTGGTTTTAACATAAGTGGCGGCAGTGTCAGGGGTCCACAGTTTGCACCAAGAAAGAATAATTCTTATATGGTACTGCTTATAAGGAAAGCAGCCATTTTGTTCTAATCTTGAACATCTTCACTTACTCTGTTCCATATATTTATATCTCCCACCTTTAGAGTGACTCTGTACCCACAATCTGGCCCCCAAAACCGCTTGCACCTTTGGATAGCTGCTTTTGATCCAAGATCTGTCCTGGGGTCCGTTCGGCAGGTGATGCAGTTATTGTCCTAAAAAACAACTTTTAAACTTGCAGCCCCGTGCCCAATGGCCGGGGCTTACAGTGTGTATGCATTAGGCTGGCACAACCTCTCTGTCCCTCCTCCCAACCTTCCTCATCATTAGGAATTTTCCAGGCAGATTGTCTCCTATTCATCAGCTGTGTGAAAACTGAACATGGGCTGGATCGTTAAAGCACCTGTGCAATGTTCAGACGGTAGAAAATGTTCCAGTGGCATTCCTAATGATGAAGAGGGTGGGGAGTAGGGACGGAGGGGTGGTGCAAGGTTAGGGCACAGACATTCTAAGCCCCGGCCGTTGGGCACAAGGCTGCAAGTTTAAAAGTTGTTTTTTAGGACAATAACTGCATCACCTGCCGAACGGACCCCAGGACAGATCTTGCATTAAAAGCAGCTATCCGAAGGTACAAGTGGTTTGGGGGGGGGGGGGGGGGGGGTGCAGATTGTGGGTACAGAGTCACTTTAAAGGGGTGCCCCAATTCTACAGATTGATTGACTGTATTCAAAAATCTGATCTCTTTAATATATTAGGGAGTCACTGTATATGCATTTTTTTAATATTAATTAATATTAATATTAATCTTAATTTCATCCTTCCCCCTGCAGAACATAAGATGCATAATACCAGGCAGTACGTGAGCGGCAATGTATATGTGTGGTGGAGAAGAGAAGGATCTGATGAGTATGTCTTGTGTTAGAGAGGGGGCAGGATTCAGCACCCCTCTCTTGTCCGTGCAGCGCTCTGTAGCCTCAGCTTGTGTATTAACATATACAAAGGTCTCTTTGTTCTGCTTTTTTTTATCATTTGAGTTGTTGAAGCGGATAAGCAAAGGCTGAAAAGTGTGCCACCATTTATGTCACACGACTCGCTGAAAAGCTCCTTCTTTCAGCATGTAAATTTACATAGTACTCAGTGTACTTCTAACACTGTCATCAGGGGATGCAGTCATCTACTGCGTGTGTACCTTCATATAATAGAGATAGATAGATAGATAGACAGACAGACAGACAGACAGACAGACAGATAGATAATATATAATAGATAGGTAGATAGATATATAGAAAGATAGATAGATGATATTAGATAGATAGATAGATAGATAGATAGATAGATAGATAGGAGATAGATAGATAGATAGATAGATAGATAGATAGATAGATAGATAGATAGAAAGATGGGTAGGAGATAGATATATGCTTAAACAAAGAAAAGAGGACAATTTTCCCAGTACTGCAGTACTGTTATTTTACATGCTATTGGGGTTCCAAGAAAATCCAGACGAACACCTTGCAAAGTATTGGATTGTCTGCCTGTCATTCATCCCCTCCGAGTGCACTGACAGGCAGAGAGCGGTGACTACACACGGACAGGGAGCCGCCCAGATGACTACCAGGCCTGTCTAATGAACTGGAAAATTGTCTAGGCCTGTCTAAGGAACTGGAAAACTGTCTAGGCCTGTCTAATGAACTGGAAAACTGTCTAGGCCGGTCTAATGAACTGGAAAACTGTCTAGGCCGGTCTAATGAACTGGAAAACTGTCTAGGCCTGTCTAGGGAACTGGAAAACTGTCTAGGTTACATACCTATGCTTGGCCTAGCACTCTAACTAGACAAGACAGAGTACAGATGTCCTAATTCCCCAGGTCATGTCAGGACTAACCTGGAAAGTTCACTAAATCTAAGGAGAGGGGTTGGATTTAATTTGTTTTGTTGCAGTGATTGGGCGAAACCACGTCAGCATTCAATGTTTAATAGATATCACTGCAACAGGGGTAACATCCGGCAGCTATTGATCATTGCCTAAAACATGCTCCTGCCCCCCCCCCCTCTTGTCTGCGGAAGTTAGGCTGGGTTCACACTGTGTTTTCAGCATCCGTTTAACGGATCCGTTTTTTTTTAACGGTCAAAAAAGTAGTGTCAACAGTACTTTATTGTGCGTCCAAAAAACGCATCCGTTTTGATCCGTTTTTTTTTATAATGGAAGTCAATGGAAAAACGGATCAAAGACGGATGCACACAAATGCATCCGTTTTTTGCAATAAAAACGGATCCGTTAAACGGATGCTAAAAACGCAGTGTAAACCTAGCCTTATCAGCAGAGACGGTCAGAGGGAGGAAATGGAGCGCTGGAGGGCAGAAGAAGTAGGACCTTTTCTGCTCTCCAGATAACCCCTTTAATTCTTGCACTGGGAATATACCTCAGTGCATGCTGTTTAGCAGTGTAATAAGTGAAATAGCAGCACATAAAAAACATACAATACCTGGGAACAGGTTAAGGTGCTTACCAAGGTATTCCTCAGCCACACAACAACTTTAGGCTGGGATAAGGGTACCAGGACACTGCAAGTAATGCAAACCTAGCTTTTTTGTGGGACTATAAGGGGTGCAGAGGGAGCAGTCACATCTACATTTTACAACTGGGTCCATGAAGAAATTGTAATTCTTCTAGAAGTATTCAAGGATATAACAATTAATGGGTACCTTGTCAGGATTTTTTCAATGATACTCCAGATAGTGAATATCCACAAGAAATTCATCACTGCTTTCCTTCCACCTTCCTCTCATTAACAATCTCAGTTTAATCCACCAAATTGCAAAGCTGATATTCACGACCATCTCCTAAAAATGCAAAGTAAGCAATAAAGGGATGAGATTATTACCTCCGAGGATATGAGTTCTCAGTTATCACAACTTTGTCTGGATAGTCTGATATAAATAATAATACGGAAACAGTGATTCATGGGACGCTGCAAAGAAACAAGGCACAATGGCTACTAACACTTTATTTCATCAAGACAAATCTTTGGCTCCTCTTTATTTCTATAGAGTTGGACCCAATGAAAATGGCATTTTGGGGCGTAGTTACAGGGGCACAGAGGTTTCATCCTGGGAAAGGAAGGCTCCCCAAAAATGATTATAAAAAAACAGCACATGGTAGGTGGAAATTAAAGCTCCATGTCACTTTAAACAACTTTTCATGGCAAATGTTTTGATCAAAAGACAGGACTGGGAAGACACTGCAGCTATGTGCTTCACTTCCCGGCTCACTGCAATTTCCATCTTGCTGCAGGAGCTGGTCTCGTGGTATAAGATGAAGAAAGCCGTAAGTCAGGGGCGTAGCTAGGGGTTCAGCCTAGGGGGGGCGAGCAAGTCTGAGTGGGCCCCCAACCGATTATGTTACTCAAAGGGAACCTCGCTTGACAACAATGCTTTCTAAATAATAAAGGGTATATTCTGCTCCATTACTCATAGTGAATTAAGAGCAGTGTTAGAGGCTTCTACATTTACATATATAGACACATAAAATGAAACAGTGACTTACAAGGGGTGTCTTCTCATCGGAGTCGCTCACTATCCCAATGTCATGGATGTATGGGCAGTATAACAGGTTCACCTGAGATCTGTAGTTAAAACTGTAAAAAAAAGTTAAATCCATTATGCAAAGACTATTATTTTCCCTATACACTGACTGACCCATATACCATAGAGGTAGATAATTTGCATTCTGCCTAAGACAGGTGCATCACTCACAGGGAGGTACCGCAGGCTCAATCACTAGCTAACTCGGGCAGCCACTACAGGCTGCTGCACCCTGCTCTCTGTGATCCGAATCACAGCTTTCTGATTTAAACATACTTGTCCCTTATCCTGTAAGAGACTGGGGTGGAGGGGTCGGACCTCTGCCCCCATTCCCCCAGGATCTCCAGATCAGCCCCCAGCTCCTCTATGAAGCTGCCAGAGAGAACTGGGCCAAATAGGGTTAAATCAGAAAACCACTGTTTTCCACATGTCCAGCTCCCCCTGGTTTCCACATGTCCAGCTCCCCCTGGTTTCCACATGTCCAGCTCCCCCTGGTTTCCACATGTCCAGCTCCCCCTGGTTTCCACATGTCCAGCTCCCCCTGGTTTCCACATGTCCAGCTCCCCCTGGTTTCCACATGTCCAGCTCCCCCTTGTTTCCAACATGTCCAGCTCCCCCTTGTTTCCAACATGTCCAGCTCCCCCTTGTTTCCAACATGTCCAGCTCCCCCTGTTTACCAGCTCCCCCTGTTTCCACATGTCCAGCTCCCCCTGTTTACCAGCTCCCTCTGTTTCCACATGTCCAGCTCCCCCTGGTTTCCACATGTCCAGCTCCCCCTGGTTTCCACATGTCCAGCTCCCCCTGGTTTCCACATGTCCAGCTCCCCCTGGTTTCCACATGTCCAGCTCCCCCTGGTTTCCACATGTCCAGCTCCCCCTGGTTTCCACATGTCCAGCTCCCCCTGGTTTCCACATGTCCAGCTCCCCCTGGTTTCCACATGTCCAGCTCCCCCTGGTTTCCACATGTCCAGCTCCCCCTGGTTTCCACATGTCCAGCTCCCCCTGGTTTCCACATGTCCAGCTCCCCCTGGTTTCCACATGTCCAGCTCCCCCTGTTTCCACATGTCCAGCTCCCCCTGTTTCCACATGTCCAGCTCTCCCCGTGTCCACATGTCCAGCTCCCCCTGTGTCCACATGTCCAGCTCCCCGTTTCTACATGTCCAGCTCCCCCTCTTTACCAGCTCCCCCTATGTCCACATGTCCAGCTCCCCCTGTTTCCACATGTCCAGCTCCCCGTTTCCACATGTCCAGCTCCCCCTGTTTCCACATGTCCAGCTCCCCCTGTTTCCACATGTCCAGCTCCCCCTGTTTCCACATGTCCAGCTCCCCCTGTGTCCACATGTCCAGCACCCCCTGCATCCACATGTCCAGCTCCCCGTTTCTACATGTCCAGCTCCCCCTGTGTCCACATGTCCAGCTCCCCCTATGTCCACATGTCCAGCTCCCCCTGTTTCCACATGTCCAGCTCCCCCTGCGTCCACATGTCCAGCTCCCCCTATGTCCACATGTCCAGCTCCCCCTGTTTCCACATGTCCAGCTCCCCCTGCGTCCACATGTCCAGCTCCCCCTATGTCCACATGTCCAGCTCCCCCTGTTTCTACATGTCCAGCTCCCCCTGTTTCCACATGTCCAGCTCCCCCTGTGTCCACATGTCCAGCTCCCCCTGTTTCCACATGTCCAGCTCCCCCTGTTTCCACATGTCCAGCTCCCCCTGTTTCCACATGTCCAGCTCCCCCTCTTTACCAGCTCCCCCTGTGTCCACATGTCCAGCTCCCCCTATGTCCACATGTCCAGCTCCCCCTGTGTCCACATGTCCAGCTCCCCCTGTGTCCACATGTCCAGCTCCCCCCGTGTCCACCTCCCCCTGTGTCCACACGTCCAGCTCCCCCTGCGTCCACACGTCCAGCTCCCCCTGCGTCCACACGTCCAGCTCCCCCTGCATCCACATGTCCAGCTCTAGTCTATTCCTAAAGATACAGACTGCCTGTGCAGTCTGTATCTTATGCTTTTACCTATAGCTGTGTAGCGGAGCAGTAAGGCCGGGGGCGGCCATCTTGATGACGTCAGTGGTGCGTTCCAGCGCTGGAACGCAAGGGACGTCATCAACATGGCGCCCGGCTTTACTGCACCGCTACAGAGGACTGGGTAAAGTATAAGATACAGACTGCACAGGCAGTCTGTATCTTCAGAAATAAACTTCATGAAGATACAGACTGCCTTTGCAGTCTGTATCTTATACTTTACCCAGTCCTCTGTAGCGGTGCAGTAAAGCCGGGCGCCATCTTGATGACGTCCCTTGCGTTCCAGCGTTGGAACGCACCACTGTGACGTCATCAAGATGGCCGCCCCCGGCCGTACTTCTCCGCTATACAGGATTAGGTAAAAGCATAAGATACAGACTGCACAGGCAGTCTGTATCTTCAGGAATAGACTTAGGGAGCAAAAATTCAATAGCGATCTGAGTGGGCCCCGGCCAGAGTGGGCCCGGGGGCGGCCGCCCCCCCTGCCCCCCATCAAATTTCGCTACTGCCGTAAGTGAAGTGCTGAATCGAGCGCTTTCTCCAGCTCTATCGAACTCGTGAAAGTTTTTCTTATGGTGACAGTGCCCCTTTATTGTAAATGATTGTTACATAGATGTCTCTAGTCTTAGGTACTTCTTTAGAAATGCAGCCGGTTCCTGCTCTTGAGCACTGGAGACGGGCCTGCAGCCCCCCAGTTTGACGAACCGCCTCCCCTCTGTTATGCGGCTCCATTAGAATCAATGGAGACGCACTAAAGAGTGGTGGGGATATGGTCGGGGGGGTTGGTGGGCCATTTTATACTTGTTGCGCAAAGGGGACAGGGTGGGGTGTGGGCAGAATGTGGGGTGCGGGCCCTGGGTTTGCTAAATTCATAATTTTTCACTCTGAAAAATGATAAGGAAAACGACACCAGCTCTGATCTGGCGTAGGTTTCCCTCTGTGCGCACAGGATTTATGTAGAGGCAGTGCACCTCTACATAAATCTGCGAACCGTCTGTGCTGCGGGGACATTTTTAAGCCTTAATAAATGTCCCCCTATATGTTTTTTTTCTGTTTACTAAATTCAAGACGTTTGGTTTTTCTTTCAGAAATTTGGTAGAACCTTGGAATCCCCTTCAGGCTATGTTCACACGCAGCATTTTGCTCCCATCTGCATGCTCTGACGGAAAACATCATTAAGCTTTAGACATAGTACATTCATAGGATAGGTTGCAAATGTGATAAATAAAAGTAACAGAATCCCCCAGTCCCGCCAAGGGTGGTGCCATATCTTACGCTTATGTTTATAGGACAGTGTTACCCAACCTGCGGCTCTCCAGCTGCTGCTAAACTGTAACTCCCATCATGCCCGACCAACCTTAGCGATCAGGTGCCATACATGTAGGAAGAGCTTGCTGAGGCTGGAGACACATGCACAATGTACACAGCATCATTGCAGCATTTGTAGCGGAGACCACAGCACCGATACTAAATTTGTTTTTGTTTTTTTCTTTACCATTTTTACCTATTGGAACTTTTCCTAAAACCACCACAAGGGTGCACACCTTCCATGCAGGTTTCAAGGACAATATTCCCCAACCTGTTGCAGAACTTCACCACATGTTCCCAACACGTAGGTATATGTTCTGTTCATATCTTTAGGACAATGTTCTGCAACTTGTGGATCTTCGGCTCTTACAAAACTACAGCTCCTATCATATGTGTACAGGTCTAAACGAAGAACCTGCAGAATAGATGATGCATAACTACAACTCCCATCATATTTGAACAAGTCAAACTGAATAGCCTGTAGATCAGGGATGGGGAACCTGCGGCCCTCCAGCTGTTGCAAAATTCCAATTTCCATCATGCCTGGACCGCCAAAGCTTTAGCTCTCCAGTCATGATGGGAATTGTAGTTCTGCAACAGCTGGAGGGCCGCAGGTTCCTCATCCCTGTAGTAAATTATGTAAAACTACAACTTCCATCATGTGCACCCTTCATCCCAGTCTATTGGATAGTGTTCCGACCATATTCACAGTAGTGCAGCCCGCGACCGTGGACCCGCGGCCCCCACTACGAATGTGCATCTATAATGCTCCGTTCTTTACGGAGCACTACATTCACACTTCATTACCCTAGCGATCCGTGCCGCAAAATGCGGTCTGCATTACATGTCCTTTTTTTTTTTTGCGGCACGGATTGCGGCCCCGTATACACATACGAACGTGTGAACGGGGCCATTGAATAACATTAGTTTTATGTTCTGTCTGCAATTGCGGACAGAACAACGGACGTGTGAATGTAGCCTAACTCTCCAGTTGTTGCAAAACTACAACTCCCATCATGCCTGGAAATTTAAAGGCATGATGAGCGTTGTAGTTTTGCGACATCTGAAGGTTATGGTACAACTTCCATAAGAAGTTGTAGAGCTGGGACATTTATGAGGGGTTTACACAAGAAGACCCCTATAAAAACCATAGTTAAAAAATTTGAAGTGTCCCCTAGCAACCAATCAGCGTGCAGCTCTTACAGGTTGTAAAGTGAAAGGTCTATGATTGGTTGCTATGGGATACTGCCCGCACTCCTGAGGTCGCCCTCAGCCAGCTGCAGCCCCATCCCAGCGGCGGTGACGTCACGCACCATCACGTGACCCCCAACAAAGTTCTCTCCCTGTGTCTTCCCCCTCAGTTGTGTTGTTCCTGCAGGGGGGGCGGGAAATGGCGGCCTGAGCGCCGTCTCCTCCACACCTCCACACCGGCCATTCTTCCCACAGCACGGGGAGGAGCTAGCTCCAGGAAATCCCTGACACGCCGGCCAGGGCTGGGCTACCGCCTCCCCTCCACCTCCCCGTTCCTCCTCACAAAGTTACACTGTGTCCATCCCCACTTCTTCCCTCCTTGTTGTTACCGGGAGTTACCGAGCCCCCCGTATTATTCCGGGTCACAGATGACGGCTGCCCGACACTGAGCTCAGGAGCCGGGGGAGCACGGAGCGCCATGACTCGCTGGGTCCCCACCAAGAAGGAGGAGAAGTATGGAGTGGGTAAGTGACGGAAGTGGCCGCAGCCGCACTGTGTGACGGGGCTCTTATTGTTACACAGGGAGCAATGCTCTGCAGGCTGGGCCCGGACTACAACTCCCAGCATTCACTGCCAGACCTGCTGCAGCTGAGATTGGGCCACAAGCTGCACACGTCTAATGACATGTCTATCATTGGGTGAACTACAACTCCCAGCATTCATTGGGATCCCTACTATAGTGGTCCACAAGTTGCATCTATGATGAAATATCTATCTATCCTATATATCTAGTGAACTACAACTCCCAGCATTCATTGGGATCTCTACTATAGTGGTCCACAGGTTGCATCCCTAATGAAATATCTATCTATCATGCAAAGTGGGTGAACTACAACTCCCAGCATTTATTGTGATTCTTCCTAAGAGTTATAGTGGTCCACAAGTTGCATCTTTAATTAAGTATCTATCTATCTATCTATCTATCTATCTATCTTCTATTATCTATCTATCTAGTGAACTACAACTCCCAGCATTCATTGTGATTCTTGCTAAGAGTTATAGTGGTCCACAAGTTGCATCTCTAATGAAATATCTATCTATCTATCTATCATGCAAAGTGGGTGAACTACAACCCCCAGCAATCACTGAGAACCCTGCTGCATAGAGTTGTAGTTGCATCGCTAATCAAATATCTATGTATCTATAATCCAAGAGGGTGGAACTACAACCCCCAGCATTCATTGAGAGCGAGAACGTTGCTGCTGAGTGTTGAAGTCGGTTAAGAGTTGCACATCTCTAATGAAATATCTGTATCTGTCATGCAAGAGAGTTGAACTACAACTCCCAGCATTCACTGGGAGCTCTGCTGAGAATTGCAATAGGCCACGAGTTTCAAATTACTACTAAAATTATCTATCTGGCTAGGCACACCTAATGATCGATCTATAAACTACAACTCCCAGCATTTGGAAGCCTTTCTGAGATTTGTAGTTGCACTTCCTTTAATAAAAATCTATGTACCAACCTATTGTGCAAGTCGGTTAAACTACAACTCCCAGCATTCACTGGGAGCCCTGCTGAGATTTGAAGTGGTCCACAGGTCGCACACCTCAGTCTACTTATTTAGCAAGTGGGCTGAACTACAACTCCCAGCATTCACTGTGTTTAACATCTCTAATGAAATAATCTGTCTAGCTACTATCATGCCAGAGTACTATGACTCCCAGCATTCACTGTGAGCATTGCTGAGAGTTGCAGTGGGCCACAAGTTGCACATCACTAGTGCTGTATCTATCTGTCATGTAAGGAGTCCAGTAATCGCTGGGAGTCCTGCTGAGAGTTATTTCTAGTGTAATTATCCATTTACTTACCGGTCACGCAAGTTGGTTGAACTACAACTCCCATTAATCGTTGGGACCCCTGCTGAGAGTGTCCCTAAGAGTGTGTTTACACCGAGAGATTTATCTGACAGACTTTTGAAGCCAAAGCCAGGAACAGACTATAAACAGAGAACAGGTCATAAAGGAAAGACTGTGATTTTTCCTCTTTTCATATCCATTCCTGGCTTTGGCTTCAAAAATTTGTCAGATCTCTCTGTGTAAACACACCATAAGGCTTGGTTCACACTACGTATATTTCAGTCAGTATTGTGGTCCTCATATTGCAACCAAAACCAGGAGTGGATTAAAAACACAGAAAGGATCTGTCCACACAAAGTTGAAATGAGTGGATGGCCGCCATATAACAGTAATTAACGGACATTACTTCAATACTACAGCCGTTGTTTTAAGATACCAGAAAATATTTGCCATTAAATGACGGCCATCCACTCAATTTCAACATTGTGTGGACAGAGCCTTTCTGTGTATTAAATCCACTCCTGGTTTTGGTTGCAATATGAGGACCACAATACTGACTGAAATATACGTAGTGTGAACCCAACCTAAGGCTGCATTCCCACGTTCCTAGATTTTTGCGGACCTACGGACGGTAAATGCATGTACTGGATTCTTTCCCCGACTAGCATGATGTATCAATATACCGACATTTACAGTGCTGCGGCGATTCAAAGACTTTCTTTTGCGGACCTACGGACGGTCAATGCATGCACTGGATTCTTTCCTTGCCCGGTATGATGTATCAATATCATACCGGGCAGGGAAAGAATACAGTGCATGCATTGACCGTCCGTAGGTCCGCAAAATCTACGGACTTGTGAATGCAGCCTAAGGCCATGTTCACACATTATGAAACACCAGCAGGTCTGTGACCTGATGAATTGGGATGCGGGTGCATCAGTGTGCGCCCGCATCCCAATTCACCGCTGCTCCATTGTGTGCACTGACATGTTCTCTGCAGCCCATATTCAATGAATAGTGGCCGCTTAAAACTGACATGTCAGTTTTTCTTGCGGCCGTTCAGAGTCCCCGCCGGAGCATATACTATGTGTATACGCTCCGGCCGGAATTCCATTTGTGCATATACAACGTATGTTTAGTGTAATTCACGTTCGTTGTTGCAAATTGCACCAACGGCTGTGAGTTGAACAACACACACGTTGTGTGAACATGGTCTAAAGCCCCTGTTACATGGAGCGATTGAGAGGAGCAAACAAGCGCTGTCAGCGTTCGCTTTCTCCTCGTTCCTCACTAGCTGCTGCCGCTATCGCACGTGGCGGCGACGAGCGGGTGAGGATGGGGGAGGCAGCAGGGAGCTGCGGGTCTGCTGCCGCCGATAAATTGATTGTCGCAAGGGTCCATTTACACAGAAAGATTATTTGACAGATTATCTGCCAAAGATTTGAAGCCAAAGCCAGGAACAGACTATAAACAGAGATCTATATCTATAGTGGTCCCCAATACCCAAACTATAACTCCAATCATGTCCTTATTGCTGGTTGTAGTTCTGCAAGAGTTGTTGGAGAATATCGCTGTGTTATATGACCTATTGTATAAAAACATCTATCTATCTCCTATCTATCTATCTATCTATCTATCTCCTATCTATCTCCTATCTATCTCCTATCTATCTATCTATCTCCTATCTATCTCCTATCTATCTATCTATCTATCTATCTATCTATCTATCTCTATCACATACACATATACAGGCAGTTTTCCATTGCTATGGGATCTATTTGCGGTAGTGTCAGTTATCAGACATGGCTGAGGTTGTGACCAATAATACTTTGGCTACCCATTGGAGAAAATAAGGGTCCAATTACACAGTAATGGTGCGTTTACACAGACAGATTTATCTGACAGATTTTGGAAGCCAAAACCAGGAGCAGATTATAAACAGGGAACAGGTCATAAAGGAAAGACTGAGATTTCTCCTGTTTTTAAATCTATTCCTGGCTTTGGCATCCAAAATCTGTCAGATAAATCTGTGTGTGTAAACGCAGCATAAGATTATCTGACAGATTACGGTATCTGCCAAAGATTTGAAAGCCAAAGCCAGGAATGGATTTGAAAAGAGGAGAAACCTCAGGCTTTCCTTTATGACTTGATCTCCAATTATAGTTTGTTCCTGGCATTGGCTTCAAATCTTTGGCAGATAATCTTTCTGTGTAAATGGACCCAAATGCTACGTTTACACGGAACGATTATCGGGCGAATTTTCGCGATAACAATCGAATTCGAACGATAATCGTATGTGTAAACGCGGCGAACGATCAATAAATCGTTCATTTTGATCTTTTAACATGTTCTTAAATCGTCGTTCGCAAAAAATTCGCTGATCGTTCCGTGTAAACAGTCGTTCACTTATTTTACCTATGTGTGAGATAGGCTTAAGCGATCGCAAAACGAATTTTCTGTACGATATATCGTTCCATCTAAACGCTGATCGTTATTAAAAAAAAAAAAAATCGTTACTTCGAAATCGTTAACCGTACCATCGGGCCATTTATCGCTCCGTGTAAACTTAGCATAAGGATACCCATTGGAGATCATTTTTCTCTCTAGCAACTGATCAGGATTTGAGCAAACACTAATGGTGCGTTTACACAGACAGATTTATCTGACAGATTTTAGAAGCCAAAGCCTGGAATGGATTTGAAAAGAGAACAAATCACAATCTTTCCTTTATGACCTGTGCTCTGTTTATAGTCTGTTCCTGGTTTTGGCTTCAAAAATCTGTCAGATCAATCAGTCTGTGTTAAAGGACCCTTAGGGTCCTATTACACGGAGCGATTTTTAACGATAAACGATTGCAAGTGAGTTTTTATTGTTAACCTGAAATGGTTCACCATGTTACACAGATTGATATTCGTTATTGCGATCGTTACTATGATCGTTTATTCCATCTGATCCCAGGAAAACAATGAACAATGTGCAATTACACTGAACGCGGAACTTGAACGAACGTGGAATTACAGCAAACGATTAGCAAAAATTTTAGGTTCAGATCTAAATCAACGATCGACGACATCCGAACGATTTTTTGATAGTTGCCTACAATTACACAGAACGATTATCGTTTAAATTTGAACGATATAAAGATTTTTTGCACAATAATCATCCCATGTAATAGGGCCCCAAGGGCGCCTTTACACAGACAGATTTATCTGACAGATATTTGTAGCCAAAGCAAGGAATGGAGTTAAAAAGTGGAGAAATCTCAGTCTTTCCTTTATGACCTGTTCTCTGTTTATAGTCTGTTCCTGGCTTTGGCTTCAAAAATCTGTCAGATAATCTCTGTGTAAAAACACCCTTAATCCCTTTTTGCAATGGGGCTGAAAACCTGTAAAATCCCAGTGTAGCGACTAGAAGACCTATTGTGGTCAAAGTTAAACCGGCATTAGATCCATGGGTTACTGCAGAACCTCTTTAACAAGTAGGGAAGATTTATGAAAACTAGTGCCAAGGAAAAAAAAGCATTTGCTGATAGTTTCTAGGTTATTTCAAGTAATTTCTTGAAATATAAGACGTGAAATCTAGTTGCTATTGGTGGCTACACCAATTGTGTAAGGTTCTTATAAGATTATATATATATATATATATATATATATATATATATAATGTGTGTGTGTGTGTGTGTATATATATATATATATATATATATATATATATATATATATATATATATATATATATATATATATATATACACACACACACACACACACATATACTGGGCTGTGACTCCTTTTTAGACACTACTTGTATGAGTAAGTCCCATCCTCTGTACAGACCTGTATATGGGAAGTCCATGTGAGTAATCTGCCAGCCTGCGCTGAGTCACCACAGCTACATCGGAGGGCCAAAGTGCCAGCTTTTTATATAAGGAGAAATTTAAAGAGGATTTATGGCTTCAGCACAGCTTCATTTATTACCGAATATTTCAGCGCTTTATTTCCTGCCGGCATCTGGAGAAAGCAATCTCTGGGAATGCAAATGGCCAACATCTTAAAGGGAAAGGCACTTTACAAAAGTTCCTGTTTATTAGATGTTACATTGTAGTAAATGGGATTGTGACCTACACAAGATTTCATAGTTTTGTGCTTGGATCCTTGCAGGGTTTTACATTGCAGGGACTTTGTAAAGCACCTGTATCTCTCAGAACTAGTTGGAGATTCCCATTTCGGGATCCCTCTGACCTGTTTCCCCATACTAGTGATTTAAACCCTGTAAGGAGATGTTCACATGTCGCGTGTAAACTGCGGATTTCATGCAAGGAAAGAATCAGCGGTTTGTCACTTTATTCTTTTTTCAGTCATTGGAATTAGAATCTCCAATGAAATTCCCAGCACCAGACCCGCTGCCTTGGGTGCAGGGACACTCGCTGGTTACATGCTGGGATTTTACCTGTGCAATCTTCAATGTATACACTACTTGTACACATATCCTTAGGGTACATGTACAGGAGGCAAAGATGTCTCTAGATTTGTACACATGGATTTGCAGTGGCATAAAGTATCGGGGAAGCCGATGAGTTTTTAAAAATCTCATCCATTGACTGCAGGTTTTTTCCCCCCACAGAAAATCACCTTTTATGGTTACATCTTTATGGTTACATTTCCTATTGCTTTCAGTAGGGAAAATCCATAGTCCATCACTAAAAGATTCTGGACCTTGGGTTAATTTCGGTATGGGAAATCACTGTTTTGTGCAGTCTAATTTTTCTGGTCCTGTAGGGTATGTTTACACTGAGGAATAGGTGAGTATTAAGCGAGGAAGTGAAGAGGAAAGTTTTCTGCTTGAAATTCCTTGTCAATTCCTCTCTGGGAGAATAGCCGCGGAATTTGAGCGGAATGCAAGCAGAATTGAAGCAGAATTTCAAGCCCCATTGACTTCTATAGGAATCCAGCCAAAGACATGTCAATTCTTTGGGCAGAATGCGGATCTGTGACAGAATGTTTCTGATGAAAATTCCGCCATAAGAGAACGAATAAGCGGAAAGCCCATTCTAAACAATAGAAAAATTAAATGTTCATTTTTAAGGGCGTAATTTCAAGTGAATTCAGTGTCATTTCGACACGGAATCTGCATGAAATTCCGTGTGCATTCCTCAGTGTGGACATACCCCTATTTTCTATACAAGATTGTGCACTTATTTTGGGTGCAGGTCAGTTTCTGTAGTGCAATTCCCCCATATGGATATCCTGCAGATCCAGCAAAATAAAATATATCCCCAAGCTGTTTCAAAACTAGTAATTCCCATCATGCCTGGACAGCCAAAGCTTAAAGGGGTTATCCAGCGCTACAAAAACGTGGCCACTATCCCCTACTGTTGTCTCCATTTTGGGTGGGGTTTTGAAACTCTGTTCCATTGAAGTAAATGGAGCTTAATTGCAAACCACATTTGAACTAGAGACAACATTAGGGGGAAAAGTGGCCATGTTTTTGTAGCGCTGGATAACCCCTTTAAGTGTTCCCAAGCATGATGGGATTTGTAGTTAAGTAACCGCTGGAGGGCCACGGATTTGACCCCCCCTGCTTTACTTTATGGCTATGTTCCCACCAGTGGCGTAGCTACCAGGGTCGCAGCGGTCGCCGCTGCGACCCGGCCCGCTACGAGGGGGGGCCCGCGAGGGCCCCCCCTTGCCAATGCACTGCTCACCCCTTAAATTACTCTTGTGACCGCAAGCATTGATTTGCTTGCGGTCACAAGAGCGTGCTCGTCAGGGCCCCCGGCTGATGCGCGGCTGCCGGGGATAGGACGGGACACCCCTGGCAGCCGCGCATCAGCCGGGGACAGCGCCTGAAGAAGAAGAGGATCGCCGGGGGAGCGGGTTGTCAGGTGAGTTTGTGTGTTTGTTTTTTTTTAAATACTGCTTAGCATAGAGGAGAGGGGGGGGGGCATTTATAATGGGGGGAACAGAAGGGGGGCATCTATAATGGGGGAGAGGGGGGGCATCTATAATGGGGGAAAGAGAACAGGGGGGCATCTATAATGGGGGGAGAGGGGGGCATCTATAATGGGGGAGAGGGGGGGCATCTATAAAGAGGGAGAGGGGGGCATCTATAAGGGGTGAAGAGAAGAGGGGGCATCTATAATGGGGGGGAGAGGGGGGCATCTATAGGGGGGGGAGAGGGGGCCATCTATAATGGGGGGAGAGGGTGGCATCTATAAGGGGGGGAGAAGAGGGGCCATCTTCAAGGGGGGGGAGAGGGGGCCATCTATAATGGGGGGAGAGGGGGGCATCTATAAGGGGGGGGGAGAAGAGGGGCCATCTTCAAGGGGGGGAGAGGGGGCCATCTATAATTGGGGGAGAGGGTGGCATCTATAAGGGGGGAGAAGAGGGGCCATCTTCAAGGGGGGGAGAGGGGGCCATCTATAATGGGGGGAGAGGGGGGCATCTATAATGGGGGAAAGAGAACAGGGGGGCATCTATAATGGGGGGGAGAGGGGGGCATCTATAATGGGGGAGAGGAGGGCATCTATAAGGGGGAAGAGAAGAGGGGGCATCTATAATGGGGGAGAAGAGGGGCCATCTTCAAGGAGGTGGGGGAGGGGGGCATCTATAAGGGGGGGAGAAGAGGGGCCATCTTCAAGGGGGGGAGAGGGGGCCATCTATAATGGGGGGAGAGGGGGGGCATCTATAATGGGGGGAGAGGGGGGGCATCTATAATGGGGGAGAGGGGGGGCATCTATAATGGGGGAGAGGAGGGCATCTATAAGGGGGGGAGAGGAGGGCATCTATAAGGGGGGAAGAGAAGAGGGGGCATCTTCAAGGAGGTGGGGGAGGGGGGCATCTATAAGGGGGGGAGAAGAGGGGCCATCTTCAAGGGGGGGGCAGGGGGCCATCTATAAGGGGAGGGGGGCATCTATAAGGGGGGGAGAAGAGGGGCCATCTTCAAGGGGGGGGACAGGGGGCCATCTATAAGGGGAGGGGGTATCTATAAGGGGGGGAGAAGAGGGGGCCATCTTCAAGGGGGGGGAGTGGGGGCCATCTATAAGGGCAGGGGGGCATCCATAATGGGGGTAGAGGGGGTCATCTATAAGGGGAGGGGGGCATCTATAATGGGGGGGGGGAGAGGGGGCATCTATAATGGGAGGGGGGGCATCTATGATGGGGGTAGAGGGGGTCATCTATAAGGGGAGGGGGTCATCTATAAGGGGAGGGGGAGAGGGGGCCATCTATAAGGGAAGGGGGGTGCGACATGCAGTGGGGGCCATCTATATATACTATACCTACTAAATGAGGGTGTAAAGGGGACAGTACAGATGTGCAGTGTGTATAGAGATGAGGGTGGTGTCAGTGTGAGGAGACTAATATGTCTGGCAGATTCTGTGGATTCGTGGCTCTGAGAAATTCTCATAACGGCCCAGGGCAAATGGAGAAGAAGATGAAAAGGAAAGAACTCCGATCAGAGAAGACGTCCCCTGTGAGTCACCTGATATATCTGCGCTGTAATGTATATGGTGTATACAACCTGTGTGGAGCTGCTTCCACCTCTATATGAGTGTATGAGGTGATAGTGATCTGTGTACAGTGGATCTTGTACAGTGGATTCAGTAGCAGCAGTGGTGTTAGTCACTATGTGGTGGTAATATTTGTTACTTGTTATCTGGTTCTGTGTTTTATTGGTCTCAGTATACTGGTTCTGGTCAGTAACAATATGGTGGTGATGGTTGTGGTGTGGCGTTAATATTTGCCCCTTGTATACTTGTGTTATTGGCAATATTGGTCTCAGTATACAGTAAAAGTATGGCGGTAATATATATGGTGATAATATTTTCACTTCCTATATGCTGGTGTTATTGGTAATATCTGTCTTGGAGTGTGTGTATATATATATATATATATATATATATATATATATATATATATATATATATTTACATACACACACATACACCTACCAGTAGCATCACTTGGTCGTGAAAGGGGGGGGGGCCCAAGTTGACCTCTCGCACCAGGGCCCAGGAGACATTAGCGACGCCCCTGGTTCCCACTATGAACTGAGAAGCACTATGAACTGTGAAGCACTAACAACGGACATTGGTGTAAAACAACAGCCCGAATTAATGATCATGAACATTAATTTGGGCCATTGTTTTACCACAATGGCCATTACTAGAGCTTCTCAGTACAAAGTGGTAACATAGCCTAAATCTCTACCAAAATCCCTAGGTTTGGGTGCAAATTTGCTGGGTTACTTTTCCATAGCTGCTCCATACTATGGAAACATCCAACACATTCAATGAAATTAATGGAGAAGTATTGTAGTCAGATGATAGTTTTAGTGCAGGGGCGTCAAACTCGCCCCCTCCAGCTACTGCAGTACTACAACTCCCATCATGCTAAAGCTTTGGCAGCCCAGGAATTGTATTGTAGTTTAACAACAGCTGGAGGGCCGCAGTTTGACACTTGTGTATTAGAGATTTAGGTCTGGGGCAGTGCCTGTATGTTGTCTGCACTGAATACAGGAACTCCTATTTAGGGTGAGCATGCTCATAATACATCCTCTTTACAAAATCACAGGTATTGTAACACCAGGTCTAAACACAGTCAATGCAACATATGCATTGTAATTCCAGGGACTTTATTTCTATGTAACATGTCACAAGAGGAAGTGTCTTGATGTGGCAATGTAGCTGTACCATAGTAATGTGTCAGCAGCTGGTCCCCTCCTGCTTCAGGCACTATGTGTAGGAGATTGCTGCTGCTGCTGTGGCTCATCCCGTTGGAATGGCCTGCAAGGCGCGCCTATTCCCTCAGCACTGAGTACAGGAAGGCCGTCTTCATCCTCCTCCTCCCTGGCCCCTCCCGCCTCATCCCTGACACTTCATTGCTTCCTTACAGCCGCACACACTTATTTGCTTCCATAATCGATCACTGCAGAAAACTTCCAGCCCTGGAGTCAGAATTTGTGGTAACCAGTGGGCATGTAGTGTTAGATGTTATTGACTTGTAATACGGCTTATATCCAGGCTATTTGTTACCCTGCACTTGTTGGAAGATAGGCTTGTGCTCTGACTTATAACAATGCAAGAACTGGAATGGCTAGTGAATGTGTGTATATAAGTTAGATATCGCCCTGTTCTGTAACATGCTTGTGCAGCTTCTGTCCATGCACAGATGGCTTTTGCAAACTTCACTTTTGGGCACTGCATTCTCATTGGAGCCTTACAATGATCTCTCCCAACTTGGTACAGCTTAGTGTCAGGTCGTGGAAAAACCGCATGCCGTTATTGCAGCTTGTAGTCTCACTAATAGAACCTGCTTGTGACAGCTTTGGCTGTCCAGGCATGATGGGAATTGTAATTTTGCAACAGCCGGAGGACCGAAGGTCCCCATCGCTGCTGTAAACCATAGGGTGCCCATATATCTGCCAGTTTCATTCATGTTTTTATGCAGTTTTTTAAATTAAAATCAGAGATGAAGCCTAATTTGAAAGAAAGTTTTCGGATGTGTAGCCGCATTTAGGTTTTCTAAGCCATTTTTGTAGCCAAAGCCAGGAATGGGTTTAACAAGCAGTGAGGTCTTGGTCTTCCCTTAATGGTGCGTTTACACGTAATGATTATTGTGCGAATTTGCGCAATAACGATCGAATTCGAACGCAGCGAACGATCAAACGACGAACGAGAAATCGTTCATTTTGATCTTTCAACATGGTCTCAAATCGTCGTTCGTCGTTCACAAAAAATCCGCAGATCGTTCCGTGTAAACAATCGTTCGCCGATTTAACCAATGTGTGAGATAAGCTTAAGTCATCGCAAAACGATTTTCCGTACGATATAATGTACCGTCTAAACGCTGATCGTTATGATGTCGTTACTCCGACATCGTTAATCGTACGACCAGGCCAATTATCGTTTCGTGTAAACGCACCTTTAAGCAAAGGTGTAAAGTTTGCAGCCCTCCAGCTGCTGCAAAACTCCAATTCCCATCATGCCTGTACAGCCAAAGCTTTTGGTTCTGTAACAAGGTGAGCGCTTCTTCCTTCTTCGTCTAGCAATCGGAGGTCTAAGCCCCCAGACCATTGAACCATCAAAATGTTTGACAAGTCTCTGTCAAATATTTTGATTTTATTTTAAAGGTGTACCACCATCTGGTGGGTAGTTATACCCCATCTTGGGGGGGAGAGGGATGGGTCTGACCACTGGGATCAAAACTTCAAGAACCCCCTGAATGTGGGAGCATACCCTTAGTGTGGCAATGGTCACACGGCTTTGCTGGAAAAGCTGCCATGTTACTAACTTTGCAGCCATTGGGAACCACGTGTCGACAGGGTTTGTCCACATGTAGTTAGTTTCAGATGTGGGATATTACTCTTAGATCAGTGGTGTCAAACTCACGGCAAAACTACAACTCCCATAATGCCTGGAGAGGGAAAGCTTAGGTTGTCCAGGCATGATGGGAATTAAGGCCTAGGAGTCAGGCCTAGATCAGTGGTTTCAACTTTGACTCTGTCTTTGAAGCAAATCCAAAGTCAAGGAGAATGTGAAACAGGTTGGATTTGTCCAAGTCAGTGCAGGTTTTAATGGTACGGACAGGTATTAGCATATAGTTACCACAAGTACAAGTGGCCCATGGCATGCTGGGACATGTAGCTTTGCTACAGGTTGGAGATCCCCGTTGTGAAGCACACAGAACAGTCCCCTATGCTCACTTCTGGCTTGTTTGTGTTTATATTGTGACGGACGGGCCTTTTGTTTTACAATAGAGAAAGCCTTGCAGCGTTCAGGAAGGTTCTGTATGGGATCTGCACTGCTCAGCCAGAACGTCCGGCCACCGTCCAACTGCCCATTGTTATGACGGCCCAAAAATGTGTCTATTCTGGAATGTTTTGCCTGTGGAGAGCATGCTGCTGTTTTCTCTTCTGTCATTGTAGCCCCTTGTGTGTAAGAAGATGTTCACGTCTATAGTTTTATATGTGTATTGCACACACGCATATCTATAGGTTTATATATATATTGTACACCCACAGACATCTATAGGTTTATATGTATATTGTACACCCACAGACATCTATAGGCTTATATGTATATTGTACACCCACAGACATCTATAGGTTTATATGTATATTGCACACAGGAAACAGAATTGTGGGTCGGATCCGTCATTGCTCTGATTAGATGTATTTGCATACAGGACTTATAAATATGGGACATACAAGTGGTATAGGAGAGTGTATGCAGTGATGTACATGCACCGTGGGCCTCAGGCAGTGTTGTGCAGATCTATGTATATAGCACAGCACGCTCACTCCTTCTCCTGATAGGAAGACACACCGTTCTGTTCTGTTCTGATTTATTCCTTTTGTGTTTCTGAAACTTGTTCCAGTTCACAAAATCTTGTTGCATGTCAAGGGTTTATATACCTGTTTACATGGATATTTGGCCTGGAGAGGTGGAAAAAAAACAAACATGAAAAACAAATTGGTTTTGTTTACTGACCCCTCACAGACCCGGGCGGCAGATGGACGGCGTGATGGTTGGATGACTCGGAAGCTACAGTGGCTGTAAAAATGTTTTACCGAAGTATTTTATGTCGCGTGGATAAATAAAAAAAGACTTGTCATAGTTCATCAGTGGTTGATAGAAAGTCTGGTAGGCTAGTCTTCCAGTACTTATCAGCTGCTGTATGTCCTGCAGGAAGTGGTGTATTCTTTCCAGTATGACACAGTGCTCTCTGCTGCCACCTCTGTGTCTGAAAACCTCTCTCACTCTGCACAGTTCCCATAGAGATTTGTTACTGCTCTGGACAGTTCCTGTCACAGACAGAGGTGGCAGCTGAGAGCACTGTGTCAGACTGGAAAGAATACACCACTTCCTGCAGGACATACAGCAGCTAATAAGTACTGGAAGACCTTAGGGTTCGATCACATGTATAACTATAACGTTTTTGTGTGATAGGAAGGGAGTTTTCTGTCCGATATACATGCCCAATGCATAGGACATGTAGTCATAACATACGGCAGACTTAAGTGAACTATTTTCCATGTAGTACAGTCATGTCAAACTCTGGCCTGCGGTGCCATTATTTTTGGACCGCCAGGCAAATTAGAGTTTGAATTACAATTGGCCCGCCATGGCTACTATAAACAAGACTATGGGGGAGGGCTGGCTACTATAAACAAGACTATTGGGAGGGCTGGCAACTATATGAGACTATTGGGAGGGCTGGCTACTATATGAGACCTCAGGGGAGGGCTGGCTACTATATAGGACTATCGAGAGGGCTGGCTACTATATAAGAGACTATGGGGGATGGCTGGCTACTATATGAGACTATGGGGAGGGCGGACTACTATATGAGACTATTGGAGAGGGCTGGCTACTATATGAGACTATGGGGAGGGCTGGCTACTATATGAGACTATGGGGAGGGCTGGCTACTATATGAGACCTCAGGGGAGGGCTGGCTAACACATGGGTTGGGGTTTAATCATATCATAGCAATTTATCATAGTGTACAGTGCTGGGAGAAGCACACCACTGTCAGTGACATGACCGCCACATTTGAGCTTCAATAATTATCAAGTTTGGCCCGCGACTTTGTCCATTTTTTTAAAAATTTTGGCCCAGTGTGTATTTGAGTTTGACACCACTGATGTAGTACATCAATAACCTGATGCCTTTGGCTATTAGCTGCTCTCCACTCCTTATCGGGGACCCTCCTCTATGATGTCCATATACCCTAAAGGGAAATACAGACAGGTGTTCTCATATAACAATATTTCCATTCTCTGTGTAAGTGCTTCTTTACATTTTCCCCACAGCTTATTTGGTGCCTTGTGGCTCAAGACTGTTTGTAGTTAAAGGGAGCCATATGGAAATGAATATGTACAGGAATAGACCGCCACGAGGAACTGTAAGACATACCAAGGAGGGGAATAGGTGTTCTGTACTGAATAGTTGGAGTGCTTATGCCGGATACAATACATTGTGAATACGCTTGTTAAAAGGTTACTCAGGCGAAAATCATTTTCTTTCAAATCAACTGGTTTCAGAGAGTTATATAGATCTGTAATTTACTTCTGTTTAAAAAATGTCAAGTCTTCCCATAGACAGGAACTGTCCAGAGCAGGAGAGGTTTTCTGTGGGGATTTGCTGCTGCTCTGGACAGTTCCTGACATGGACAGAGGTGGCAGCAGAGAGCACTGTGCCAGACAGAAAAGAAAACACCACTTCCTGCAGGGCATACATAAGCTGATAAGTACTAGAAGACTTGACATTTTTAAACAGAAGTAATTACAAATCTATATAACTTTCTGATAGCAGTTGATTTGAAAGAAGTACCCCTTTAAAGGGAATTGGTCACCAGGGTAACCAGGGGCAGGTATGAGGGACCAGGGTGTCAATAAGTGGATCCTCGTTCCTAGGCCACGTTTATTCAAATCGTGGTCAGTTTTTTTTGCATCTGTATCTGTAAGCCAGGATTGAGTCCAAAACACAGAAGTGCAGAAGTTATAGTTGTTCCATGGTGTACTCATATGTAAAAGTTGCCTTAAGAGGACTCGGTCACCTTCAAAACACTGCTTAAACTTAAAGGGGTTATCCAGCGCTACAAAAACATGGCCACTCTTCCCCCTCTCTTGTCTCCAGATTGGTTGGGGTTTCAAACTCAGTTCCATTGAAGTAAATGGAGCTTAATTGCAAACAACACCTGACCTGGAGACTAGAGAGGGGAAAAGTGGCCATGTTTTTGTAGTGCTGGAAAATCCATTTAAGTTATCAGTCCATGGGTTTAACAAAGTTGATTCTGAATCTGCAGTTTTTATCTGTCTGTGTTTTTGCTTTCCTTTGCTGTAAGCCACAAACAAAGGAGTCTAAGTAGTCCTCTCTATAATATTCTGGAGCTAAGTAGTCCTCTCTATAATATACTGGAGCTAAGTAGTCCTCTCTATAATATACTGGAGCTGAGTAGTCCTCTCTATAATATACTGGAGCTAAGGAGTCCTCTCTATAATATACTGGAGCTGAGTAGTCCTCTCTATAATATACTGGAGCTAAGTAGCCCTCTCTATAATATACTGGAGCTAAGTAGTCCTCTCTATAATATACTGGAGCTAAGTAGTCCTCTCTATAATATTCTGGAGCCTTGTAGTCCTCTCTATAATATACTGGAGCTAAGTAGCCCTCTCTATAATATACTGGAGCTAAGGAGTCCTCTCTATAATATACTGGAGCTAAGGAGTCCTCTCTATAATATACTGGAGCTAAGGAGTCCTCTCTATAATATACTGGAGCTAAGGAGTCCTCTCTATAATATACTGGAGCTAAGGAGTCCTCTCTATAATATGCTGGAGCTAAGGAGTCCTCTATAATATACTGGAGCTAAGTAGTCCTCTCTATAATATACTGGAGCTAAGTAGTCCTCTCTATAATATTCTGGAGCTAAGTAGTCCTCTCTATAATATACTGGAGCTAAGTAGTCCTCTCTATAATATACTGGAGCTAAGTAGTCCTCTCTATAATATACTGGAGCTAAGGAGTCCTCTCTATAATATACTGGAGCTAAGTAGTCCTCTCTAATATACTGGAGCTAAGTAGTCCTCTCTATAATATTCTGGAGCTAAGTAGTCCTCTCTATAATATTCTGGAGCTAAGTAGTCCTCTCTATAATATACTGGAGCTAAGGAGTCCTCTCTATAATATACTGGAGCTAAGGAGTCCTCTCTATAATATACTGGAGCTAAGTAGTCCTCTCTATAATATACTGGAGCTAAGTAGCCCTCTCTATAATATACTGGAGCTAAGGAGTCCTCTCTATAATATACTGGAGCTAAGTAGTCCTCTCTATAATATACTGGAGCTAAGTAGTCCTCTCTATAATATACTGGAGCTAAGTAGTCCTCTCTATAATATACTGGAGCTAAGTAGTCCTCTCTATAATATACTGGAGCTAAGTAGTCCTCTCTAATATACTGGAGCTAAGTAGTCCTCTCTATAATATACTGGAGCTAAGTAGTCCTCTCTATAATATACTGGAGCTAAGTAGTCCTCTCTATAATATTCTGGAGCTAAGTAGTCCTCTCTATAATATACTGGAGCTAAGTAGTCCTCTCTATAATATACTGGAGCTAAGTAGTCCTCTCTATAATATTCTGGAGCTAAGTAGTCCTCTCTATAATATACTGGAGCTAAGGAGTCCTCTCTATAATATTCTGGAGCTAAGTAGTCCTCTCTATAATATACTGGAGCTAAGTAGTCCTCTCTAATATACTGGAGCTAAGTAGTCCTCTATAATATACTGGAGCTAAGTAGTCCTCTCTATAATATTCTGGAGCTAAGTAGTCCTCTCTATAATATTCTGGAGCTAAGTAGTCCTCTCTATAATATACTGGAGCTAAGTAGTCCTCTCTATAATATACTGGAGCTAAGTAGTCCTCTCTATAATATTCTGGAGCTAAGTAGTCCTCTCTATAATATTCTGGAGCTAAGTAGTCCTCTCTATAATATACTGGAGCTAAGTAGTCCTCTGTATAATATTCTGGAGCTAAGTAGTCCTCTCTATGTATCCACTTGCCAAGTCTGCAGGTTTTCTTCTTGGAAACACAAAAGAGTAGAAAGATACAAATGACAGATTTGGAATCGGCATTGTCCAACCAATTTACAGATGACTTCAGTTTAGGGTTTGAGGGAGGTGGGTTGAAGGTGACAGAGTCCCTTTAAGGGAGCTGATCACAAACGCTTAAACTCATATGCCTTGCAGAGATATTTCTGATGTGATATGTTGTACAGTTACAGGTAAGATAGTTGGAAATCTAGTATAACCTGTTAATAGCAGGCTATTCTTGCTAGGATTACAGCCATTGTGTTCTTTATGACTTTCCCTAAGTGCAAAATGATGTGCACTACAACAGCTGTACAATGACCTTACAGGTTCCCCACCTAAGGCCGTTCTTACATGTAGTGCTATTGGTCACAGCTACCGCTTGTGATTCTGGATGTTTCAGGCAGGTCCTGGACATGCGGCTTTAAACAGTGGCAGTCTGCAGTTATTGGAGAGGGCTAGCAGTGGCCACTAACTCTGTGTTATGGCCCTATTAGACGACTTTAATTTGTCAGTAAATGGGCGTCAATCTCTGTAATCGGTGCTTGTGTACAGAGCCTTCACATGGCTCGAACAGTGGTGCATCGGGGCTTCATGAAGATCACTAGATCATTCACACAGCCCTTTGTGGCAGTCAACCATCCTCATCCGCACATTACCTGTTACATGGGGAGATTTGTGCTCAATGGGCGATGGCCAAACAGTTGCACAACAAGCATTTGCACGGGCGATGGCCAAACAGTTGCACAACAAGCATTTGCACGTTCATTGGCTAACTGGTAACCCTGTTAATTGTGTAAGGCCAATAATCACCCTGTGTGTTTGAGCCCTAAGTGCAACATTAAAGGGGTTATCTAACGCTACATGCCCACTCACTTCAAGAGACAGCACTACTCTTGTCTCCATTTCAGGAGTGGTTTACAGTTAACCTCTATTTACTTCAATGGAACTAAGTTACAGAACTCCACCCAAACTGGAGACAAGATCGGTGCTGTCTCAGGTAGAAAGTGGCCATGTTTTTGTAGCGCTGGATAACCCCTTTTAAGGGGTTCTCCAGGATAAAATAATTATTGGGGATGTTGCTGGGGACATGACAGTGATGTATACTTACCTGTCCCACTCTACTGCAACTGCAGGTTCCCGGACGCCCACTCCCCGCCACTGTGGGTGTTTCAGCAACATTTGCTGACTTGCTGCTCCAAACCGGAAATGGTCACTCAGCATAGATCCTGTACTGTCTGTGCTAAGCAGCAATTTCCGGTGGGAGTGGGATGTCAGTGGATTTTGTTGAAACACAGACAGTGGTGGAGAGCGGGGGTCTGGGAACCTGCAGTTGCAGTGGAGTGGGACAGGTAAGTATACATAACTGTCATGTCCCCAGCAGCATTATCAATTATGAATTTATCCTTGACAACCCCTTTAAGGGGGCCACTTTCTTCCAGAGACAGCACTGCTTGTTTCCAGTTTAGGTGGAGTTCTGTAAATCTGTTCCATTGAAGTGAATTGCAGAGATCGGGCATCTAGGAACGGGGACAGGTAAGTATACATCACTATCATGTACTCTGCAGCCCTTGTGCATCCCCAATTATGAATATATCGCAGATAGCCCCTTTCATTTACACAAATTTCTGACCAATCAGGTCAATTGGCCTTCTATATCTTTCATTGTTCAGAAAATAAAAGCTTCCTGTTCCCTACATTGCAGCTGTCTTTCAGATGCTGTTTACACACAGCTGTCATACTGACTGCAGGCAGATCTATAGGCATGCCGGATCAGTTTTTCCAGCAGACCAAGTAGATTTAGTTAGATCCATTGGCCATAAAATGACCCGGACCAGTGTGACAGATGGCGACTGTAAGTAGAGATGTCGAAACATCTTGGATTCTTTTTCAGTCAGTTGAGCTACAGATCTGCATCCTCCCAATGGAAGCCAACACTAGGTGACTAATCCTGGCAGAGATCAACTGGTTGTTATGTTCTCTATGTCACCCATAGGCCAACTCTGAGTCAGAAGCGTATCCCTGGCTGTATACACACAGCATAGATTGCAGTCAGTATGATTAGATGGAAATCACTGAGCTATCTGTATGTATGTTGGCATCCAATGACAAACATGTCTATGGTATATTTGCATAATATTTGTAATTATGTCAAAACCAGAGTTTTTTTTTTTTTTTTCTTACAAGACTGCACAATATTAGGACAGAACGGCAATGCACCTTCACTAGCACCTGTTGAGCGATGAAGTGGCACAGTATGACCGCTGCCAAGCCTCCCTTCTTTGCGGTTAGCACTGTGCCAGGTTTTTTCCTGGCACGAAAGGAAGGAAGCTGCCAGCAACTACTGCAGAGGAAAATGTAGTGTTACATGGTGCTTATTGCCTTATTGGCTGAATCCTCCAGTGTGAGAGCTACCCTTCCTGGGTAATAGACTAGGGGGGGAGAGGGTTTTTTCCTCTTCGGGACGTCCATCTATATAGAAGAGAAGCATAGGAGAGCTGGCTGCTCTTGGCGCTCTCCATGAGGCTTTGAGTGTTCTGATGATCTGTAGAGGGCAGTGGGGCTAATACCCATTGTTTCTCCCCAGATCAAGTCAATTGCCACCTGTTCCCATAGTGCGTTTTTTTTTCTTCCAACCCCCCAGCAATCTGCCGCAGGAATTTTACTGTGCATATAAATTAACCCACAAAATTAAAGAATATTATGTGAACGGACCCTTATACTGTAGTCTGAGGAAGGCTACAGAAACCGCTCAGTGAGTGTTGGTAAATATTCTGCTCTTGGCTACCCCAGACTGTAAGTTAGTTTTCTGTCTCACCAAGGCCCCATCCGCATTACGATTTTTTTGAACATTGCAATATATTTTCAACCAGTATTGATATTCCTGGATTGAACATCATTTTATATTGACTATGTTAGCACATTTATGGTTTGGTGTGGAAACTGCAAGTGTGGTCTCCTGCTGTTTAGGGTATTTTTACACAGGCTGATTTTTCCCATGTAATTGATCTCTTTTCAGCGGCTATTTGCACCAATTGTGCATACATTAAAAGGGGTACTCCGGCAATTTTTTTCTTTCAGATCAACTAGTGTCAGAAATTTTACAGATTTTTAAATGACTTCTATTTAAAAATCTCCAGTTTTCCAGTACTTATTAAGGAAGTGGTGTATTCTTTTCAGTCTGACACAGCACTTTCTGCTGCCACCTCTTTCTGTGACAGGAACTGTCCAGAGCATTAGCAAATCCCCATAGAAAACCTCTCCTGCTCTGCACAGAGGTGGCAGCAGAGAGCACTGTGTCAGACTGGAAAGAAGGAAAGAATACACTACTTCCTGCAGGACATAAAGCAGCTGATAAGTACTGGAAGACTTGAGATTAAAGAGGATGTACCACCTGGTACATCCTCTTTAACCTAAACCCACTGATCGAACGGCGCCGGCACGGGGAAGCCGGTGCCACGGTCTGTTTTTCGGACCGAGGCCCTGTTCCCGTGCACGACGCCGTTCTATGCACCGGAATCGGCTGGTGCTCAAGCACTGGAGCACCTTGCCGCCCCCAGTGGGAGGGAATTCCCTCCCCTGTATGACGCGGCTCCCTTTAGAATGAATGGAGCCGCGTCATACAGGGGAGGGAATTCCCTCCCACTGGGGGCGGCCCGGCCCGCCTCCAGTGCTTGAGCACCAGCCAATTCCGATGCACAGAAAGGCGCCGTGCACGGGAACGGGGCCTTGGTCCGAAAAATGTCCATTCGATCAGTGGGTTTAGGTTAAAGGGGATGTACCAGGTGGTACATCCTCTTTAAATAGAAGTAAATTATAAATCTTTAAAACTTTCTGACACCTGTTGATTTAAAAGAATTTATTTCTCCAAAGTGCCCCTTTAATTCCTTTCTAGTCACTTGCACATCTTCCTATGAAAGCAGGAATTTGAATAAAGCTTATAGACAGCACCATTGTTCGGGCCCTGTGGAGGGGTCTATTACTTTTTGCTTCCGTTGTGTATAATCTGCATTGGATCAGACCTATTTACGGACAAGAAAGCTAGGGATGTTTGCCGTTTTTTATGGCTCATCCCTCAATAAAAAGTTTTCTGTCATTTTGTCAGAAGTTAGTTTCTGTCTGGATTGTTGCCTCAGTTGCACCTCTTAATTCCTTGGCAATAAGGTGATTTTTATAGACGGCGTTTGATTGATTGCTTGTAAAGAACTGTAATAAAACCAGCCTGTTCCGTGAATGCGGAGCTCTGCTTCCTTCATGTAAATACGCGGTAATCACGGCGGATTAGGTTGTTATTATGATAAATGAAGTCTGCGGAGTGTGAGCTTTAGAGGTGAGAGGGTCCCCTTGTGTGAGCGTGACCCCTCCGCATTGTCACTCCTGGTGCTGCGCCAGCTGATTGCAATCAGACATGGCGGATATTTAATTATTACGTTTTTGTCGGCGTTATTTGCATTTTCAGTGACTATCCATATTCATCTGATTATGTCTGAAACGCTCGGATGGGATAATTTTATTCCGTCAAAAGTTTAGAACAAAAAAGAAGTTGATTATTTTGTTCTTCATTTTTCTGAAATGCTAATGTTCCTGGAGGGAATGAATATGTCATCACCGGCTGGAAGAATTGATTAAAAAAAAAAAAAAAAAAAACCTGGAAGATAATGTTTGCATAATATGATATCCACTTATACATACAGTGTATATAAATATATATATATATATATATATATATATATATATATATATATATATATATATATATATAGGTAAAGTCATCAACACCAATGAGAACTGATGTGACCCCTTCTAACATGCTAAGGTCTTAATACCCACAAAGCAGAACTATGGCAGCCTGTTGGGCAAAACTATTTCTATTATTCCTGCAGAGCATTAAAGTTTATTTTTTGTCCAATTTATACAATAAAAACATGATACTATTGTAGGGAAGAAAATCTCTAATATGGTGCCTCCAAGTGCTACCTTATGGCTCTGTAAGTGCAGAGTCACCCCCACATTTTCAGAATGTTCCTGCTTAAAGGGGTAGTGCGGCGCAAAGCTTTTTTGTGGATCTAGCACCGCATGACAAAGTTATTTTGAAAAGAGACACAAGTACAGATCGGACGGTTGTATTGGCGGGACCTGGCTCCCAGTAGCGCGGCAGAGGTATGGTAGGCCATAGCACATTTATGAGTGTTTTTATTATATTTGTAAACACCGCACTACTCCTTTAAGGGCCTGTTCAAGCAGAGCATGCACCGAGGTCGCCTCTTAAAAAATTCTGCCTGTCCCATTCCTTCGTTGGGATTTCTTGTGCGCCTCTTGTCAATTCTTTTGGCAGAGAGTGGAGGCGCATGAGAAATCCCATTAAATCAATGAGACAGGTGGAATTTCAAGTTGCGAGCGCGGTGCATGCTCTGCTTGACATTCCGCCATTTTTGCTTAGGCCCTAATACTGTGGATAAGAGTGACATAAGGAGATTTGTGTTGTATGTTTAGTCTGGACTTGTTGGACTTTAATAATTTTGACATGAGGGATAGGGGCAATGATTCTCATTAAAGAGACGACTTGTTGGTGTTTGGAAACTTATTTTACAGCCAATATTTCATGGGCAAAAAAAGCTTTTTTTTTTCACTCTTTACTCTTAAAAGAGGAGTTGGTTATCAGATTTTTGCTGATTTCAAGAGCATTGCCTTCAATAAGCTTTAATACTGTCATCTGTTATGCTGCGTTTACACGGAACGATTATCGTTCGAATTTTCGCATAAACGATTGCATTTGAGCCATAATCGCAACGTGTAAACACAGCAAACGATCAAACAACGAGCGAGAAATCGTTCATTTTTATCTTTCAACATGTTCTTAAATCGTCGTTCGTCCTTCGCTGAAAATTCGCAGATCACTTCGTGTAAACAGTCTTTCACCGTTTTACCATATGTAAAAGATGGGCTTATCTTAAAAACAATCGCAATAACGATTTTTCTAACGATTTATTCGTCTAAACGCTGATCGGTATAAAAACCAAATTGTTGCTTCAAAATCGTTAAACGATCGATTGGTCGACTTATCGCTCTGTGTAAACGTAGCATAAGTTACTGATCCTACTCCTGAGACCTACTGCGATCCTGAGATACAGTCGGGGCGTCCATGGTAGTATGCTCCACTCCCAGGCCTCTGGGACATCCGACTTGTTTTCTCCCTAGGATCTCATAAAGCGAGCAAGTTAGATTTGATTGACAGCTGGGGAGTAAGACACCTTCCCCTGGCATTATCTCTGGATATTAGCAGGTCTCTGTTGTGAGGACATGTCAAAAGTTTCTGCAAATGACTGTAATGTATTAATGTTCCATTACTACCGCCTGTCATTATTCAGTGTGAATGACGCGTCTACTTCTAGATCCTTGTAGCCATAAGTTTCCCATAAAGCACCAGGTTGTCTATACAATACTTTGACTTGCAGACAGAGCACTTTGCACTTTGGTCCTCTGCTCAGGCTTATAGAGGGGAGTCCTGAGGTCCTACCAGGTTAGGGATATTTCCCATGTCCCTGGATAAACATTTGAATCCTATATTGCTTCCAGGTAGAGAGTGAGTGCATGGGGAATACATACCACCAGGAACCCTGTTCATGACATAGTTGTGGGTGATTTTCCGAGCCTGGATAACCCCTTTAAGTGGAGTGTGTCACATGCATGTCTGTCCTATACAGCAGGGAGGCACAGGACCCCTGTTGTTCTTCGGTGGTGACCCTAGAAGATGACACTTGTATCACCCATCTGCGGATAGATGATGAGTGTTGGTGAGAAAACATTAGTGCGTTCTGGGGTCCTTACGGGTGAGGTCTGCAGTCATTTGGACAAGACCACCTCCTCGTATAATATACACAACCTTTCTGAGAATTAATAATGGGAGAAAACACCTTCTGCGATTTATGGCTGCAGGATTGAAGCGCTGAGATCTGAATAAACAAACCATTATGACTGACGCCTCATCCGACCATAGGAAGTTACTTTGTGTGTGTTGGAGAAAATTACATTTGCATGCGGTTTGTCTGGATTTCAAGAGCAAACAAAGCTGTAAGTGAATGGGAAAGAGTCTCCGCTGTTAATAGTCCCAGTAACCTCGTGAGTCTTACACTAGAGTACATTGCATTTTATGAATCCCATCCACACAGCGCCTGCAGTTCTCGGGGCGTGCTGCTGTTTTAGGTTACCCCTGTGGTTTTATATCAGCAATATCCTGATTTTACCCACTGACTATTGGAGAGAATCATTAGCACAGTGCGAACCACAGGTTGTGTTTTCTTGTGGTTTTTATGTGATGCTGGGGAAGCTGCTTCACTTTCCTGCATCTTAAGTGTTGTAATGGGAGCAGCGTCTTGTAGGGCGAGTATGGCCGACCAGAGTGCTTAAAGCAGAACAACAATGAAGGTTTCAATGCTTATGACAACTATAGGATATAAGTATATGCAGAATAGAAGCTGCTCACCGTGTCTTCATATAACACAGACCATTGCTACATTAAACAGCGGCATGGACAGGGCATGCACCTTACACTGGCTTGGAGCAGGATAGGTGTGTAAAAGAGGCTGGGTTCAGTGCTGAATCCATTTAAAATGCCTTTTATTGTAGAAATAACATTAAAGCGACTCTGTACCCACAATCTGCCCCCCCCCCCCAAACCACTTTTATCTTCAGATAGCTGCTTTTAATCCAAGATCCTGGGGTCCGTTCGGCAGGTGATGCAGTTATTGTACTAAAAAACAACTTTTAATCTTGCAGCCCTGTGCCAAACGGCCGTGGCCTAGAGTATCTGTGCCTTAACTTTGCACCACCACTCGGTTCCTCCTCCCCACCCTCTTCAGCACTAGGAATGCCACTGGCAGGATTTTTTCTATTGCCCTGCAGTGAACACTGCACAGGTGCCTTAAAGAAGCAGTTCACTTTTTTTTTTCGCCCCCCCGGGAAGCCGCTGTCAAGTATACTTACAGAAGATGATCGGTGTCCCGTTCCCGTCGGCCAGTTCCGTCCCGCGGTGCCGTTCACATCAGGCGCGCGCTCACTTCCGCCGGCGCTGTGACTCCTCTTCTCTCCCTTGTCATTTGAACGCCGGAAGTCACGCGCTTCCATAGAGAATGCATGGAAGCGAGTGACTTCCGGCGTATAATCACTGGTCAGAGAAGAGGACTCGCAGCAGCCGGCGGAAGTGAGCGCGCGCCCGATGTGAACGGCACCGCGGGACGGAACTGACGAACGGAACACCGATCATCTTCTGTAAGTATACTTGACAGCGGCTACCCGGGGGGGGCGAAAAAATAAAAAGTGAACTGCTTCTTTAATGATCCCATGTGCTGTGCTGACACAGCTGATGAATAGGAGACAATCTGCCTGGAGCATTCCTAATGATGATGAGGGCGGGGAAGAGGGACAGAGAGGGTGTGTAAGCCTAATGCATACACAATCTAGGCCACGGCAGTTTGGCACAGGGCTGCAAGTTTAAAAGTTGTTTTTTAGGACAATAACTACATCACCTGCCGAACAGACCCCAGGACAGATCTTGGATTAAAAGCAGCTATCTGAAGGTACAAGTGGTTTGGGGTGGCAGATTGTGGGTAGAGTCGCTTTAAAATGTCCATATGTCAATGCATTTTGAACAAGTGTGTTCCTCCCCTGAACAAAAACAGGTCCAGATTCTATCTAACGATCAACAATTTCTCGTTTGTCATTTAATTTGTTGCCTGCTATTACACAAAACAATTAACGTTTAAATCTGTGTGATTTCCTCTCCATAGGGGAAGCAAGCCGTGCTGAATGTTCATATGTCTGGGTGAGGGCGAGCGAAATGTCGGATGAACTATCATTCAGTTATTGAAGGTGTTTGGCTACATACTGCCCCCATTCACATGATACACGCACATCCTGAGTTTACCCTCCTAAGTCACCGGGGTACTGGATGTTGTAGATTTATGCGAGTATCTAATAATTGAGCCTTAATGTAGTGGAGGAGTAGGCTGTGTCTTCTGTGTCTCGGGGCAGAAGTTTTTTGAGGACTGGTTCTCTGTGTTTTTAGGAGGTGACTACCATTGTATATTTGGGTTACAGCTTGTATGTTTAGGTTCACAAGCTACACGTAAAGGAAAAGAATGCTGCCTCGTCTCCCTAGACCAAATACATGTCTGCTCCATGGGATGGTTTTCCTCCTTGTTTCTCCAATGTTTAGCCATGTTGTTACAATCAAACATACATACAGTAAACCAGTGAGGTAGGTAGCGTGGCTCATGGAGGTTTTAAGAGAAACTATAAGTAACAAATGAATTATAGTCCCTCTCATCTCCAAAGGAAGTCATTGACCTGACAATCTGCTGCTTCTGGAACTCACAGGTTTTTTGCAATCCGTTTTTTCTCAGATGAAAAACATAAAAAAAACAGATGAATTTGTGTGCATCCGGTTTGATCCGTGTTTTTTTTTTTATATATAATGGAAGTCAGTGGGAAAACGGATGCACAAACGGATTCTGCGCTTGCAAAAACGGATTGAAAAAGCGTAGTATGAACCCAGCCTTATTAAGCAGTGCCTTAGAGAGATCAGATGGGAGACCATACTTATACTAAGCGTTAGTTTTATGTAATGGTTGTTCTTCTTTTAGACATGTAGGTTGTTTTTTCCTTTCTTGACTTTTAACATCACCAAAGCAGGAAGGTGACCACCGCATTCTCATCATAGAGGTGACCGCTGTATTACATGGAAGCTGTGGTTGCTTTGGTCTATTCTTCCTCTGTCATAGACCATGTCTACGTGGGATGGATTTCCTGCAGCCTGCTTTAAAAGCCGTGCTGCTAATTTTACTCATGTCAAAGTGTGGAAACTGTGGCCAAATCTGCAACAAAATCTGTGAAAGTTTTTTTTTTTTTTTTTTGATTTTTTGTCAGAGGTTTCGTTATATCCGAAATTTAACAAAAATCATCCTGTGCAATTGCAGGCAACAATCGTGTCGTGTGTCATTAATCGTTGATTTAGATTTGACCATTAAATCATCGCTAATCGTTCTCTAATCTTTCCCTGTAGTTCCACATTCGTTCTGTGTAGTTCCACATTTCACTAATCGTTCCGTGTAATTGCACATTGTTCCTTCTTTTGATGGGATCAGATGGAGTAAACGATCATAGTAACGATCATAATTAACAACTACGGTTCTTTGTAAGGCCCTGTTCACACTTCGCAGTCGGCGCCGACATTCCGGGCGGAACTCTGCTCCGACCCCTGCCTTCTATCAGTTACAATGGGAGAGCTTGCGCGTCTCAGCTCTCCGCGCCTCTCCCTTCAAAGAATTGGCATGTCTGCGCCGATTCCATAGTGTGAACGAGGCCTAATATGGTGAACGATTTCTGATTAACTATAAACAATCTCTGCAAACATTTGTTAGTCATTAAAAATTGATTTGTCTCATAGGACCCTTAGGATCCCCTGCCATAAATCTCTGAAGCACAGTTATGCGTTCACACTTGCTGTGATGTCCAGCTTACTGTCCTAGACAAGCTCCCTTATAAGTCTATGGAGCTCCCTTATAAGTCTATGGAGCTCCCTTATAAGTCTATGGAGCTCCCTTATAAGTCTATGGAGCTCCCTTATAAGTCTATGGAGCTCCCTTATAAGTCCGCGCCTCTCCCTTCAAAGAATTGGCATGTCTGCGCCGATTCCATAGTGTGAACGAGGCCTAATATGGTGAACGATTTCTGATTAACTATAAACAATCTCTGCAAACATTTGTTAGTCATTAAAAATTGATTTGTCTCATAGGACCCTTAGGATCCCCTGCCATAAATCTCTGAAGCACAGTTATGCGTTCACACTTGCTGTGATGTCCAGCTTACTGTCCTAGACAAGCTCCCTTATAAGTCTATGGAGCTCCCTTATAAGTCTATGGAGCTCCCTTATAAGTCTATGGAGCTCCCTTATAAGTCTATGGAGCTCCCTTATAAGTCTATGGAGCTCCCTTATAAGTCTATGGAGCTCCCTTATAAGTCTATGGAGCTCCCTTATAAGTCTATGGAGCTCATGTCAAAAATTTTTTTCTTCTTCTAACGATAGGGACACTTTAACCAACAAACCCAGTTGACTTGTAGACTGCCTGGAAATTACCTCCTAAAGGTTCCTCAATCCCCAGACATAATTCATGTCGTATCAAGGTTGGATGTGGTTTGGTATGATGGTACCCTGTAAATTATGATAGATCAAATCCATTTACTTCCCTTTTTTTCTGTGTAGTCAATAAAGGAAGAGTAATAAAAGCGCTAAACCCTGGTGGTATGAGCAGCCGATGTGTTCAGATATTAGTGACTAGAAAGGATTGTAGCGTGCAACCCGAGCACCGAAAATCTGTGACCATTTACAGTACAACGTGGGTGGGTGGTAGGTTCAGAACCCCATCTATAGTAATTTACCCAGAGTTCAGGACATTTAAGGTGTCTCATTTTTGTTGCATGCAGTCACAGGGATTATCCAGCATTAGAAAAACATTGCCACTTTCTTCCAGAGTCAGCACCATTTAGGCTCCATTCGCTTCAATGGAACTGAGTTGCAAAACCCCAACCAAATTGGAAACAAGAGTGGTGGTGTCTCTGGATGAAAGTGGCCATGTTTTTCTAATGCTGAATAATCCCTTTAAGTCTTCAGTCTCCAAACAGCGCCACCACCGGAGAAATAATGTATTACACTTTTCTCCCAAAGGGATAGAGGACTGAACAAGGGACCTTCCTTTGTTAAAGGGGTTATCCAGAGCTACAAAAACATGGCCACTTTTTTCCCTCTCTTGTCTCCAGATTGGGTGGGGTTTGGAACCCGGTTCCATTGAAGTAAATGTAGCTTAATTGCAAACCACACCTGACCTGGAGACAAGAGAGGGAGGAAAGTGGCCGTGTTTTTGTTGCGCTGGATAATCCCTTTAATTTAACTGTGAAAATGGGTTTTATAATCCAGACACGCAGTTCCCCTGACCTTCCAGGTGGCCTATGGGTCACACCACAGTACTTATTACCTGTTCTAAGGATAGGGCCTTGTATGTATTCCTGAAGACTCCCTTTAAGGCTGGGTTCACATGTAGTATTTAGTCAGTATTTTTAGCCAAAACCAGGGGTGGAACCGACCAACTATAATAGAGCTGCATCTTTTTCTGTGTCTTGGCTAACAATACTGTCCAAAATACTACATGTGAACACGGCCAGGAGAATAAGACTATGGGATTTACAGTTTTGCACTTTTTTTCCCCCGTTGTCTTGTTTTCTGCAGAATTATTGTTCTCTGTATGACGATCATTGTTTGGGTGATTGTTTAGCAGCAAGTAATGCTGTGGTTTTTGTTTCAGTTTTTTATGACCACGTTCTGTATAAATAGATCTGCTTGTAAAAACCTCAAGACTTGGCGGTGTGCAGTGCCATTTGCTTTTACACACTTCTCGTTGCGAGGTGCACATAGTGTTTGTGGTGAGAGCCCTAACCATGGTGTCTGACAAGACTTATGTACAGGACATATACTGTGATACCATGCCTACATGCCTCCCTATAGGATAAATGATATTGTGTGAGTGCTCATTCCCCATCCACACTCTTACTATCTCACAATGCCTTATTGTCTTCCTGTAACATTGTAAGATCCTGAGTCAAGCGGTGAAGATCCGGCCGAGAAGACGAAAGCCTCGTGTGCTTTATCTGTTGGGACACGTTCCACATTCCTGGTCAGGATGGAAAGCGTTCTGCACTTACATAAGTCACATACCTAACCGCATGGTTCACCTGTGCAGACTCATACATAATGTAAAGCCTCATCATATGTTCACAGACCAAAGCCCACATATCCCTCTATCATACTAGTCATCTTTTAGTATGCAAAAGGTACTTCCCCTTTAAGAGCTTATTCATTGTGTCCCCCTATGATATAACTTTCATTGTATCCTGTTGATAGGACACACGGTGATTTGCTGTAAATAAATAAAAATTTTATATATATATATATATAGTAAAAAAAAATCAAAGAAAAGTTGAAAAAATTCTTTAGTGATTATTTCATTTCACAAAAATCAGCCAGTGCAACGTTTCTGTCTCATCCCGAAACCTTTTGCAAGCATGCAAATAATCACTAAAGAAATTTTTCAACTTATGGAAGTGCAGCAATTTCTTGGATTTATTCATAGAGGAGATGTGTATCCAATCTCCATTGCCTGGAACTCCAACACTGAAACTGGGAGTGTGTAGCACTCCAAGGATAACGGGGGGGAAAACTGTGTTTATTTTGGTGGGTTTTGAGTAAATAAACACCGTTCTTTTTCACGTTCTCCTTGGAGTGCTGCGATGCTCTTGTTCCTGTGTACATTGGAGCGCTTTTGGTCACATAAGTGCTGATCGCTGGCACCCTACATTTTGTTACATTGGAGTGAATAATATATATTTATAATAAAATTTAAATGAAAAAATTAAGAGTGTAGATCTTATGTAAGTAGTTTCTAGGAAGCACCATATACCGGTACGGGGAGTATCCGTGTACCACTATACAGGCTTTGTGCTACTGAGTATCGGATCAGCCACGGATCAGCCAAGTGATGGACAAGTAGCACTCCCCGAGGGGGGATAGTACAGCGTTTAGTTTTTCCTTCTGTGGAGATGTAATTTGCATAGTGGTGTGTTGTAATGCTGTAGTGCATATCAGTAATATTTACCCTGGATCTTGAAGTCCTCGGTGTCGTCTTTCAGAGAATGTGAAGAATTCTCTGTACACAGGTTTGAATTTGTTGCAGGAAGCTTCATACCTGTCGTAGTTCTTCAGAGCTAAATATTCATGGGTTGTCCTTACAATGGGTCATCAATGTTTGGTTATTGGAGGCCTTCCCATCAGGACCCTCATGGTATGTCTGCAGGTTGAGCCATATGTGGTATTCCAGTCTGATCCACACATATCAGTCATTGATGGCTCCTTTAAGGGGATTGTCCACTGTCTCTTACTTGTCCAGTAGACTGTCAGGTTGGGAAGGTGCTAATGGCTTGTTAGATGGAATAGTTGGCCAGACAGCTTTTTGGTTCCCAGCAAGTATCACTTATGTGTTCTATAGGACATGAATGTGATAGTTGCTGTGCATTGGGTGGGTGACTCGGTAGCTGTTCCACCCAGTGTTGGATTAGGCAGGAGAGAGGGGGCCCCTTGAAGGCCTTATTCACTTGACCATATTGTTTTCCCAGTCAGCAGAACCAAGGATCCATAGGGCAATGACATCCCTCAGTGTCACCTGGACTGTGCATGTTTAAAGGAGGCCTGAAGTCTATGAGCTTGGACTGCAGTCTGGGTGGGTGCAGGTCAGGACGCTGGGCAAATGCATGGAATCCATAGTCATGTGTGGTCTAATACTATCTCGCATTCTGTGGCGCTATGAGGGAGGATTAAGGCAGTTTTATTTTGGACTGAAAAATGGGTGAGCGGCGGGATGTTATCGGATTCTGTAGTGTGAACGCGCTCTAAGTGCAATATGCCGGGAATGTGTGGATATACGAGCTCCATGTGTCTAGTTTCTGTGTATAAAACCGGTTATCAAGAAAAATAGTTAAAAATGGTCGATGTCTTGTCAATATTTGCATCAGTCAGTAGTACAAGAATGTATAAGAAATCAGAGACAAATGCGTCTTTCCTTTTATCAGTCCCCATTCCTGATCTCGTCTTCCGATATCCACCAGTCAGCCCTAAGATTCTCTGACACCCGGACATTAGCAGCAGATCCTGTAAAGTGTGAGGTGCGGCCTCCATGGATCGGAATGATTTCTCCGGCAAGTCATACAGATGCCTGGTTAGATTGAGATCTTAAGAATTTGGAAATCGGGTCAACACCTTGAATAGGAATCTTTGTCATGTTGCTCAGACTATTCCTGAACATGTCTGCAGTGTGATCGGAGCATTAACCTGCTTAAAGAAACCACTGCCATGAAATGGGGTCTACTTGATCTGTACAATGGTTAGGTGGGTGGTACATATCACAGTGCCCAGAGCATCACTGTACCTTCTCTGGCCTGTCATCTTCCCATAGTGCATGTTGGTGTCATCTCTTCCCTAGGTAGGTGAGGCGCATTGTAACTCTGCTCAGTGTGGCTCACCGGTGTTCCTGGACTCAGATGTTGCAGCATGGACCGTTCTTTCCCACCGCACTTCCTGTGTGGTCTATGACAGCCTCTCCCTCAGGCCTTGGCTTCGGACATTGCTGCATTTCCCCAAGTGGCCCCTAGCGCATGTTCCCCTATCTTCTTGGATTTAAAAGGCTGTGTGCTCCTCATTATTCTTCTTCCACCTATCCTGTTTTAAGCTACTTCCCCTGTTTCTTCTTACCTGAGCATTGTTTGTTCCTTGTGTTCCTGAGCCATGGTGGTGTTGCTGTGCCTGCTACTCCTTTTGTCTTGATCCATGCCTGTTCCTCGGACTCCCTTACCCATGTATGCCATTTGCCTCTGCTGTTGTCTGAAGTTACCTGCCCTGATCCTCCGCTTGTTTAAATATGCCACTTCCTCATCCCTGGTACATCTTGTATAGTGGAGGAGATGGCACTTCTGTGGTGGTGATGCTCGTGAATAAGAAAATGCCGGCACTCACCTATTGAAGTTATGCGTTTTGGCATATAGCCTTCATCAGGCTGATGAAGGCTGAATGCTGAAAGGCTTCCTCCTGTACTTTATGATGTTTTTCTCACAATAAGCATAACGTCATTAGGTGAGTGCCGGAATTTTCTTATCCACTCAGCCCTGGTACAGTTCTGACTCTCCAAGACGCCTTGCTTGGTGACCATATAGATTCTGCCTGTTTCTCCGATGCTTCACAGCAGCACTGCTTGGTTCTCAGGACTAGCCACTACCTACTCCCAGGACCATGCTTGAGGAGCGACCTATGTCCTTGAGCAGCACAAGACCACCTTCCACATACTGGAGCGGGAGAAGGACCCAAAGTCCAATTGGTTCAGCAGCACAGCGGGTCCGTATACTCTGCCCATTGTCACCACATAATGTTCTCCTCTTAGTGGTTTTAATGTTGTGGCTGATCGGAGTATTTTCTCTCTCATTGATTTGTTCAGGTTGAGGAGTTCATTGTGTGCCGCCTGTTTCCTTACACTGTACTTTGTGGGCACAGACGTTCCAGTAACTTTCTGTAATACCTGCGGCTTCTGGTCCTTGTATTTGTGAAGGGAACACAACCTGTAATACTCTATTATTGGCCGGGACTCGCCGCTCACCAGAATCGCATTGATTTTTATTTTATTTCATCTTTTCATCTTTCAGAGCTGAAGGCAGAAAGGAATTGCTGGGTCCAGCTAGTCCGGCTCTTATATTTTACACTTTTTTTTTTTCTTTTCCGAACGTTGTTTGACTTTCTCAACAGGTTTGGTGTTGTGCCGAGGGGCTTTTCCATAAGAGGCTAAAACTATCCACATCATACTAGCAAATCAGAGCTGAAGCCGAGGTTTACTCATTATTTGTCCTTCATTTCTAAGCATTGTGGTAGATGTTTTAGGGTAAAAAGACATCAGGAAGGGCGGCCATATTGGTTGTGAGCTCTGAAGGGTCTTTTCAGCAGCACAAGGTAACCGTCCACACACGTCTGATTCATTGCAGATTTTCTGCATAGAATTTCTGTGCCTTAAAGCGGTACTCCAGCTAAAATCTTTTTATTTCAAATCAATTGGTTTAAGAAAGTTATAAACATTTGTAACTTACTTCTGTTTAAAAATCTGAAGTCTTTCCATACTTAACAGCTCCTGTATGTCCTGCAGGAAGTGGTGTTTTCTTTTCAGTATAATACAGTGCTCTCTGATGCCTCCTCTGTCCGATACAGGAACTATGCACAGCAGGAGAGGTTTTCAATTGGTGATTTGCTGCTCTGCACAGTTCCTGTCTTGGGCAGAGGAGGCAGCAGAGAGCACTGTATTATACTGAAAAGAAAACATCATTTCCTGCAGGACATGCAGTAGCTGATAAGTACTGGAAGACTTGAGATTTTTTTAAATAGAAGTAAATTACAAATCTATATAACTTTCTGAAACCAGTTGATTTGAAAGAGTGAAGAGGTGGGAGAGTAACTTCTGGGTCAACCACAAGTTCCTAGAACAAAGGTTTCTCTCAGTGAGGCTACATTCACACGGTCAGTAGTTTTTCAGGAGCGTATATGATGTCTGTAATCTTCCTCAATTCACCCAAAAATCATCCATTCGCCTCCGTAATCTGTATTTTTTGCGTATCAGCTGAAAAAAATGGGGGGGTTGGGTCTGGGGGGGGGGATGTAATAGTTAAATAAGTGGTAATGGCTTTAAATGATTACTTATCCGTATTTTTTTTTTATGGATTTGCAAACCTTACAGACTTTCATGCCTAAAAATTACAGCCGCTCCTATAGACTTCTATGGGACAATCTGTGCTGCAACTACTGTCCGTACTAGAGCTCGTCAGTAATTCTTGTAGATGCAATTCTTGCCGATTGCGGATCCATAAATGCGGACAGTGTAAACAGCCCAATTTGAATCAATGGGTCCTAAATTTGTCCGTAATTTTGTTCAAATCCGCCATTATGGACCAAACTACGGAACATGTGATTGTGGTCTTAGTAGTAATTGTCCAATGCTTTGGATCCATGGAAGCCCCTTTATGTACTTTAGCATTTTCCCCGGAAGTGGCCGCCTCTGGTGTAATAGATAGCAGATAGCAGAATATTGGAATCCTATTGGAAAGCTCGGTCCCTTGTTATAAGCCCGGGGTAGGCACACACCTTTTTGTTTACATCCAGATTCCTTTTACTCTTTAGCAACAGGTTCTTTTGTAAAGTTTTGTAAAGAAGAAAAGCTTCCTTGAGGGCATTTCCTTCCCATGGCATGATGTACGTGAGCACAACAAGCCTCGTCCTGTTTCTAGAACTGCTTTGACCAATGTTATTAGCGGCTACACTATATGTGGCTTCACTACAGCGGAAAAATGCCCCATCATACACTTTTATAGCCATAGAGTGACTTTACTGTACTGTGTGTGTGAATCCAGCCTAAGGCCAAGTCTTACTTTTTGGAGTATGTTCACACGAGGTAGCTGATCTGCATTGTGTTTCAATACCAGTAAACTCAAGGAGTCTCATTCACGCGCTGTGGAAAATTCAATGTATTTCCAATTTCTTTTACCTTCTAATTGAAGCCAGATAGCGGTACAGCCTCTTTTCTTATCATCTGTTTTTATTTTCTGACTGTAGATTTTTTTTTTATTAAAGGTATACTCGGGAGAAAAATAATTGTTTTCAAATCAAAGTTATACAGATTTATATATTATTTTTATTTAAACATAAACTTAAGTCTTCCAGTACTTGTCAGCTGCTGTTTGTCCTGCAGGAAGTGGTGTATTCTTTCCAGTATTACACAGTGCTCTCTGCTGCCACCTCTGTCCATGTCAGGAACTGTCCAGAGCAGCAGCAAATCCCCATAGAAAACCTCTACTGCTCTGGACAGTTCCCTGTGTTCAACTGGAAAGAATACACCCATTCCTGCAGGACATACAGCAGCTGAAAAGTAATGGAAGACTGGAGATTTTTAGAAGTCATTTACGAATCTGTATAACTTTCTTGCCCCAGTTGATTTGAAAATGACTTTTTTCTCTCCAGAGTACCCCTTTAATTCTGTTTTCTGTAAATGATAGAGGCAGCCATCTTGCCTGAGCTGCTTTTAACAGCATTTAGAGAGATGATTTACAGCAGCCGCATAGACCCTAGGAGGCCCTGTGATATGGAGTGGAGTCATTGCCTTCTATGTAAGAGTGCAGGCCTGCTGGAACGGGAAGGAAGGGATGTGTAACAATCGCTTATTGTGAATGGCATGTTCCTATACTATCTATGTATATACAGATGACCTGTTTCATGGTGATACTGTCTGTGATGATATACAGGACACTACTAAGAGGATTTCTTTACAGAACTGGAAGTGTCAGCTTATTATTAGGCTTGGTGGCCAAATGCAAGCTGAAAGATTATAGGATTTAAAGAAAATAGATAACAAAAAAAACCCTCTAAAGAGAGATGCCTAACATACCTGTCCAGTGCGGCTGTACCCTAGGTAGGTATTCCATCCGCGACGTGTGAGGGCAGATCGCTAGAATACCCTGATATGTAACCAAAATGACACACTCCATGACACTCCTGAAATTTCCTGTGCATGGTACCATGGCTATCCAGCAATTTTCAGCTACTTTTACCTTTTTTTTTAGTATGGTTAAATTCACACCTGGCAGATTCATCTCAGAAATCCCTGCAACTGTCCCATTGATCTGCAATATCCCCATTCACATGAATGGAGGTAATTCTGTGCTGCAGAGAAATCTGCGTTGTGTGAATTCCGGCTTCCCCTGGGGCCTTCCGTACCATCCTCACGCTTTCATGTAAACTATAGGTCCTGCCATACATTAACCTGACATCACTCCTTCCTTACAGTAAACTGATAAACTTTCAAGTTTATCCCCTTACACACGAGACCGGGGATTACTGACAATGTTTTCTACACTCGCGAATATTTATTAGCAAGTAGTGGATTATCTCCATTTGTCTCCATTAATCCAAGGCTTTCTCAGGCTGGTTGTGTGTTCTCCCACCCATTGTATTCTGCAGCGGCCACCCTTTATACTGCCACGGTGTGCTCCTCTTTCCTATTCCCTGTCATTTCTTGGGCTGTGTGTATTTGCCCCAATAATCTTTCTGCAGATTTTTTTTTCTCCTTCAGTTCTAACAAACCAACCTCTAAAGATAATCTGTCCTTATAGCACTAACACATTCTGCAGCGCTGTACAGGTTCCCTGCCCCTAATGGTGTGGTATCAGTATGGGAATAGACCAGAGGAGACCCACAAAAAACACTCACACTCCTTGTAGATGTTGTTAAAAGTTGGATTGCAGGATAACAGGCAATGTGGTCAGTGATGTACATAGCAGTGTAAGGGCCCTATTACACGGGACAATTATCGTGCAGAAAGTCGTTATATCGTTCGAATTTAAGCGATTATCGTTCTGTGTAATTGCAGGCAACAATCGAAAAATCGTTTGTATGTCATTGATCGTTGATTTAGATCTGAACCTAAAATTATCGTTAATCGTTCGCGGTAATTCCACATTCGTTCACTCAAGTTCCGCATTTTTTAACTAATCGTTCAGTGTAATTGCACATTGTCCATTGTTTTGCTGGGATCAGAAGGAGTAAACAATCATAGTAACGATCGTAACTAACGACCATCGTTCTGTGTAATATGGTGAACGATTTCAGGTTAACGATAAACAATCTCGTTTTCGATTGTTTATCTTAGTCGTTAAAAGTCAATCCCTGTAATAGGTCCCTAAGGGCCCTATTCCACCGGACGATTATCGTTCGCATAATCGTTAACGATAAACGATCCAAACGACCGCTATTGCGAAAGACCTGAAATCGTTCACCCATATACATGGAAAGATAATCGTTACTTATGATCGTTCTTGCGGTCGTCTTGTCGTCGATATTGCGTTCGTCACTACTGCGAACAACCGGACGACGTCTTATTCGATGCGAACGATTTCCCAACAAGCAACGATAAAAATAGGTCCAGGTCTTATTAAACGATCAATGATTTTTTCGTTCGGTCGTTAACTGCTATTCAACCGAACGATTATCGTTTAGATTCGAGCGATTTAACGATAATCTGAACGAAAATTGTCCCGTGGAATAGGGCCCTAAGGCCTTGTGTCATAGGGGGGGCGGTACGTTTTTCTTGCCTCATCAATATGTGAAGCTTGCACTCCAGATGGTCCTGTTTTGTTTGCTAATATCCTGCACAATCACTAGTCCTACAGCGCCATCTGTTTCATTCAGGCACAGCTGCAGCCATGCATTTACTTTAATTGGGTCATGTGATCCCTAGCCTGACCTATGGAAAATAGCAGTGTTTAAAGGGGCTATCCAGAATTATGAAAGCCTAGCTGCTTTCTTCTAAAAACTGCACCACCTCTGTCCTCAGGTTGTTTGCGGTATTACAACTTTACTCCATTCTCATCATGGGAGCTGAGCTGCAATACCGCACACAAACTGAGGGGCACTGTTTCTGGAAGAAAGAAATTATGTTTTTCTAATTTTAGATAACCTCTCTAATGTGTCAGAGGAAGTGGTCAGTCCTGAGTCTGATTTTTGTGAACTACAGGATGTCATCATAACCTCTCAGATGCCTCCTGGCTGCGTACACTCCCTGTGAGTGAAGGTGCTGCTATCTCTACGGAATCAGGATATACAGTACTTAAACACCTCCCCTGAAGCTGTATTCACACATTACATTGCACAAGTGCATAATTTTTAGTGTCATTTGGGAATATGGCAGCAAAAACACGGTAGAAATGTATTGTCTAAACACAACCTTAGAGGGGAACTCTGGACAAAAATCATCTGTTGTCAAATCAACTGGTACCAGAAATGTATGCAGATTTGTCTTCCAATACTTATCAGCTGCTGTAAGTCAAGCACAAAGTGATGTCGTCTTTCCATTCTTGACACAGTGCTCTCTGCTGCCACCTCTGTCCAGAGCAGGAGAGGTTTTCTATGGGGTTTTGGACCGTTCCCGCCAGGTGGCAGCAGAGAGCACTGTGTTAGACTGAAAACAAAACTCCGCTTCCTGCAGAACATATAGCAGCTGATAAGTACTGGAAGACTTGAGATTTTTTAAAAATAAAAGTAATTCACAAATTCCGACACCAGCTCTTTTGCAGAAAAAAAAACAACACATTTTGTTGACATTCCTTTTTTAAGAATGCAGATCTTAATAAAACTCCTCAGAAGTGATTTATAGGTCAGATCGTTTAATCATCTTATCAATATTTCTGTAAGAAAATGCACCGCAACTGCATATAATGGGAACTGACACCAGCCCACCTGGCTGGACTCGTTCAGAACACGTTGTAAATTGGGTCGAAATGGTGTAAATTGGCCACGGAATGTTGGTCTCATTAGCCGACCCTGAGTGATTAGCCTCCACCCCCTCTCTCTGCATAGCCATCAGCTCTATGGGGCATGGAGAAAATTTTAGTGGGGAAATATGAATCGGTATGGCTAAAAACCCCAAACGCGCAGGTAATAATAAGACATACACAAGAGCATCTACATTATTCTCTAACATTACCCTATGATCCACTTTATAACCAAAAAAACATTCCTGCCATGCTTCTTTAAATATGTATGGATTGGGAATTGTCCCAAGGGTCATATTTAAAGGAGAAATGCAGTGAAAATTTTCATTAAAGCATTGTATTGCCCCCCAAAAGTTATACAATATACACTTGTTATGGGAAATGCTTATGGAAGGGCTTTTTTCCCTGCACTTACTACTGCATCAAGGCTTCACTTCCTGGATAACATGGTGATGTCACTTCCTGGATAACATGGTGATGTCACTTCCTGGATAACATGGTGATGTCACGACCCGGCTCCCAGAGCTGTGCGGGCTTTGGCTGCTGGAGAGGATGATGGCAGGGGCACACTGAGGGACACAGGGCACTGGAGGGACACTGAGCATCCCCCTGACATCATCCTCTCCAGCAGCCACAGCCCGCACAGCTCTGGGAGCCGGGTCGTGACATCACCATTTTATCCAGGAAGTGACATCACCATGTTATCCAGGAAGTGACATCACCATGTTATCCAGGAAGTGACATCACCATTTTATCCAGGAAGTGAAGCCTTGATGCAGTAGTAAGTGCAGGGAAAAAAACATTTTATAAGCATTTCCCGTAATAAGTTTATATTGGGGATTTGTATAACTTTTTGGGGGCAATACAATACTTTAATAAAATTTTTCTCCTATTGATTTCCTGTTCTGTAGGAGTAGCTTCTGCCGTGCTCATTGGCGCCCTCTGCTGTATACAATGGTACAGCGTCTTCTGCTTCCACAGCTGCAGATCTCTTCCTCCTGCTGGCAGCCTCTCTGTCTTTCTGGATAGATCTCTGATAGTAAATGGGAACGTTTGCTGATAAATGTGTCACTAAGAAAAAAAGAATCTGCCGTGTTAGTGTTTACTGCTCCTATTATTAGACAATTACAGAGACATTATCTGAATGTGATTACAACTCCTTTAAAAACAATGTGCCACGTCGTATACGCTGCCTCCCATACTGAAAGCATTATTGGCTGTAACAAAGCATTACTGTCTGGTTGGCCGCCAAATATCACTGTCTGCCTTGTGAAATCCATCATCTGCAATATGATGCATCCGCTAGATCTAATCATAAAGAACTCAACATACATCGTCCTGTGCAGGCATTATATTTCTACACGTCATTAGGCTCTGTTCACACTTTGGTTTTCCATCAGTCTATTTTTCTGTGGCCAGAATAGCGCCCTCTGTGGTGCTATCCTCGCCATTACAAATATAGAAAAATCTGATCCTCTCCATTGTTAGTCTAGAGCAGGGATGGGGAACCTTCGGCCCTCTAACTGTTGTAAAACTACAATTCCCATCATGCCTGGACAGCCAAAGCTAAAGCTTTGGCTGTCCAGGCATGATGGGAATTGTAGTTTTGCAACAGCTGGAAGGTGGAAGGTTCCCCATCCCTGGTCTATAGGATTCTGTGCTAGAGTCATTGAAGTATGTGCCCATGAAGAGGCAGATGTTTTGGACTGGTTGACTACCGCATGTGGATGTAGTTTTGTCCCAGTATGCCGCCATACTGATACATGATGCTAAGGTCTGGTCTACAGTACATACTGTACATTGCGGACCTGTGAATGGTTAACATGTTGCATTCTTGATACAATCTTTGAACACAGCCTAATAAAGTAGAAGTCGGAACTTGATATAGATTTCTGGGTGTCATCACATTCATTGCTGACATCAGTAAAATGCAGTTCTTTTCATCACCATCATGGCTGTAACCTATAGAATAACCTATACATGTATTTGTTTTTTTTTTTTTAGCTCTTTACAACTTTAATGCCAGAGGTCCGGATGAGTTGAATCTGCAGATTGGAGACACCGTGCACTTACTAGAGACCCATGAAGGTGAGGTATTATATTATTTAGGCATAGGGGGGCTTCACATATGTTGGAGTTTCGTTGAAGTGCTGTCAAAAATGATGCAGTAACACAATGAAACTGCAATGGGTGAACACAGCCTCCGCATTACATATCCAGGGATCCTGAAACTCATTCCATAACTGCTTATTTTGTAGAATTTTTTTTTTGTATTTCTTTTATAAAGTAGTAATATAACTTTTATAAAAGAATATATTTTTGGAGTGATATGGCCCCGGACAGCTGTGGGTGTGTATGGAACTGCAGGGCTGCTCAAGCCTTGGTCTCGACACAGTTCTACCATTGCTGAATACAGCACTTGTGTTACTGAGCCTCCCTTGATGTCTATTCTAATGCATAGACACTAGACCTGGGAAAGCGGTTGAGGTCACTAGTGCTTCAGCAACCACCGTGTAGCAGACTAAGCAATTTTTGACATTTATCCCCTCTCGCTCTGCTACACTTTGCAGTGGTTGCAGAGCTCCTGACACGGACAGCCTCTACAAATGAAATGTCTATTCTACTGCTAACATGCATTTTATGGCCATTAGGGGAGCTCCAGTATCTACATGCAGCAGCACTAACAATGTGTATCTGCACTGAGACCAGGGCTTGAGCAGCCCTGCAGTTTCTCTATATATAGAAGGTCTGTTTTTCTTTCATTTCCTCGCTGAAACAGCACCTCTATCAGTGGTGGAGTTTCTGTGAAACATTTAAATTTTATATTTCAATGTCCCATTATGGTGATTTACACTATTGGGTGCTGGATGATTGGAAAAAAATAAGTTGGACTCAAAGTCCTAAATAAAATTAAAAATCCAGGAATCTGTATTTGGAATGCTGGTAGCCTGTAGAAAACGAAATCCTGTGGCTGTCAGACTATTGGTATGTGCCTGTAATGACATTTTCTGTATTTATTTGGTTTGTTTATGGATTTCACATTCAGTCTTGAAATGTAAATCTCACTTTATTCTGATCGTCCTTCTCTGGGCTGACTTAAAAGCCTAGGAACGCAGCAATTACAAGAACTGGGTTAATATGCGTCCATGACCTGGAATAGAGATGGAAATCCTGCTGCTCTCATGCTGAGGGTTCTCTGCCATACAGCACTGAGCAATCTCTGATAATCTGGGATTAATCAATGATATCTCTATAGACGTCTCCACGTTCCACCGTTGTTCAGGTTTTATATAGATCCTGTACTATGTGGAGGCTTTCTAGTAATATCCAGTAAGCTGACTGGGTAGGTTTTCAGGCTTTACTTTTCTGTGAATGGTTAAATGCCTCTGGGCATTAACATGTGTTTGTTTTGTATATGAAATACCCTATAGCTAGAGGGCCTTATTAGCAAGTCACAGATAGCAGAGGAACAATCCGTCTAGTATTATATTTCCTGATATCAAATTGGAAAGACAAAATGTAGGGACCAAAGATAAAGGTGTGATTAACATCATCCATTCCCATTTACTCTCCCAGGATAAGGCTATGCTCACATTTGCATCAATTGGTCACTTGATGGATCCCAGCAGCACATGGCAGACCACATTGTCTTATATTGGATTATTTAGGATTTGCTGAGGTGTCCTGCGTTTCACAGAGCATGTTTGAGCCAAATCGCTCGGCATTTAAATACCGGTGGCTGAAGAAGTTGGATGCAGCCCTAGGCAGTCCATACAGCCATAGGCTATGTTCACACATTGTATGACACCGGCCTGGTTACGAAACGGCCGGTGTCAGATAAGATCATCCCGACCGGTACTGCAGTGAATGCACATCTGTGTGCGCCCGCATCAGAACTCCCAACTGCACACAATGGAGCGAGCATCCGGAGCGCTTCATTGTGTGCACTGACAGGGTTCTATGTGGCAGCTATTCAATGAATAGCGGACGCAGAAAAATGACATGTCAATTTTTTGAGGCACCGCCAAAGATCCCGGCCGCAGCGTATACTATGCGTATACGCTCTGGCCGGGATTCCATAGACTGCAACGTAGCGTATATTTTCGTGTTAATCACGGCCATTGTTGCAATCTGCAACAACGGCCATACTTTTACGAAAGTATACGTTGTGTGAACATAGTCATAGGCTGTATCTGTGTTTCCTTGGCTCCCTAGTACTGCATCCAACTTCTTCAACAGGTATTTTAATGCCAAGCGATCTGAATCGAGCATGCTTGAGTTGTCACTAATGTCTAGTGCACACTGAAGAGAAATGTACTAATGCTATATAATTCTTAGAAAGGGCAAACTTGGACAGAATACAAACGTCCCAGATTTCTCACTGTACCTCAGGCTGTTTTATAAATCTGGTGCATCTGTGGACTGTGTAATCTAAGTTTTCACTGTATGGTCTCAGTTTAGATCAACTATTTGGTCTTGTATGTCTGCAGCTCCTATATAGCCGTGTCTCCATAGTAACAGACTACAAACAGACTCTGTGTTGTCTGATCATGCATTATTTCTTTTTTCCTTTTTGTAACATGCAGACAGAAAGTTTTTAAAAAATGGTTGAGCCATAGACATCAGATAGTTGGGGCTTTGTTAACACAGCATGTCGGTACAGTAGTATGAAGATTTAGAGAATGTAGAACATCGTCCATATATACAGACTATGCATGGATTGTGTGAAGACCCCCTTAATCTAAACTAATAAAATTGCTCTCTTTTTTTTATTTTAGGTGAATTCAAGTGATGAGAAATGTAGTTGCTAAGGTGGCCATGGCCTGTAATATCTGCCTTACTGATTTTATTGTTATTTCTCCGCAGGATGGTACAGAGGTTACGTATTAAGGAAGAAGTCTAAAAAGGTATGCCACCTCTTTACTTAGCGGCTTGTAAAATTGTAAAATTCTCCAGCTTATTCCATTGTCATTTGGATGATTACTCAGGCTTTTATAATGCCAATTTGCCTTGGTTGTTCTGAAATTGAATGCGTCATCAGATAAATCCATATAGGTTTTCCACTCATTACAATCAGACCTGCTGCCTCTCTATTCGCACGGTTATTATTCCTATATTATTATTATAGTTTTTGATTTGGCCATTGTAATGTTCCAGTCTGATGTGCTTAATGCGCTCAGTATTCTCGTCATACACCAAGGCAGGGGCGACACGTTTTTAGCCCTGTCTGAGATTAGACGCATTCAGACTGCTCTCTTCCATCCATTTTACTGATACACTTACAGCAATGCTAAAATACATAGAGATTTCCTATAAGTCAGAAAGATTTTCCTGCTGCTAAAAGCGGGTTATCCTTTATTGCATCCAATCATTGTGGTGAGCGTTACATGTCTGGCCTGTTTAAAGGAATACTACGCTTTGATGTAAATGATTAAAGTAAATAAGAGGCAGTTTTGACCATACTGTTTCTCAGTATGCAGCCATCTTCTGCCTGTTCCTTAATCTTGTAGAGATCATACATAGAATTTTAGGGCTAATCTGTGTAAAATATGTTCATATTCATCTAGCTGAATGGTACGATTCGTGGGGTATCAATGATCATTTTGTCTTGATGCAGAGAGTGTAGTGAGGGGAGGCTCCTGCTGCAGTCATTGGTCTTCAGTCAGATACAGACTAGAGAGGTTAAAGGAAAAGTCCGGCAAAAATGTTTGAGTATTGTATTGCCCCCCAAAAGTTATACAAATCACCAATATACACTTATTACGGGAAATACTTATGAAGTGCTTTTTTCCCTGCACTTACTACTGCATTAAGGCTTCACTTCCTGGATAACATGGTGATGTCACTTCCTGGATAACATGGTGATGTCACTTCCTGGATAACATGGTGATGTCACGACCCGACTCCCAGAGCTGTGCGGCTGTGGCTGCTGGAGAGGATGATGGCAGGGGGACACTGAGGGACACAGGGCACTGGAGGGACACTGAGCATCCCTCTGCCATCATCCTCTCCAGCAGCCACAGCCCGCACAGCTCTGGGAGTCGGATCGTGCCATCACCATGTTATCCATGAAGTGACATCACCATGTTATCCAGGAAGTGACACCACCATGTTATCCAGGAAGTGACACCACCATGTTATCCAGGAAGTGACACCACCATGTTATCCAGGAAGTGACATCACCATGTTATCCAGGAAGTGAAGCCTTGTTGTAGTAGTAAATGCGGGGAAAAAAAAGCACTTTATAAGCATTTCCCGTAATAAGTGTATATTGGGGATTTGTATAACTTTTGGGGGGCAATACAATACTTTAATAAAAATTTTCACTGGACTTCTCCTTTTAAAGTGAATCTGTCAGCTGCAATTTACGTTCCAAACTGCTGACGCTGTTAAGCCAGAGGCTCACGTGGTATCTGTCAAATATACTTTTTAGCGTCCATAACATAGAGAAATTATTTTATTTTCTGGTGCAAAGTGACAGTGAGGTGTTCCCAAGCCCTTGTACTTCCTTCCTCCCTATCCCCTTATTCCTGCTTGACTGAGAAAGAAGCTAAGCCATGCTTTCAAATCTTGCACCATTGCTCAGCACTAAAAGCCAATCAAGGTCAATAGGGATGGAAGGGGGAGTAAGGAGGTGTTACAACCCTCAGTACTTTGAGGATTTGGGAAAGCCTCTTTGGCACTTACAATAGAAGAATGCTTTCATTCTCTGGAGCTATGTAAGCACAGAGAGATATATGCAAGGTTTCATGTGTCTTCTTGTCATAATAGCTAATAGCAGCTTGGAACTTGAGGTATAGCTTACAAATAAATGTAAGAGGTAGTTGTGGGATGTAACTGCCTCCTTAGGGACAAGAGAAAATATCTTTATATATTTCTTAAATGGGTACTCCAGTTAATTAAAAAAAAAAAAAATCATTGATGTCAAAGATTTGTAAGTTACTTTTATAAAAAAAAAATCTCAAGTCTTCCAGTACGTATGAGCTGCTGTAGTTCTTGCAGGAAGAGGTGTATTCTTTCCAGTCTGACACAGGGCTCTCTGCTGCCATCTCTGTCCATGTCAGGAACTGTTCACAGCAGCAGTAAATCCCTATAGAAAACCTCTCCTGCTCTGGACAGTTCCTGACATGGACAAGGGTGGCAGCAGAGAGCACTGTGTCAGACGTGAAATAATACACTACTTCCTGCAGGACATACAACAGCTGATAAGTACTGGACGACTGGCAAATGAGAGGGGGTGACTAAAGCAGAACTCATTCGCTATACCCTATTCACAGGATATGGGATAACTAGCCGGTTGGTGAGGCTCTGACTGCTGAGACCCTCACTGACTTCAAGAATGAAAGAATAATGTTCCCTAAATGAAAGGAACATGCACTGTATATACAGTCAGAGCTCCATTCATTCTATGTGTTACTCTGAATGTAGTTCAGCTCCTTCTCTCCTCCATTCTCTGGACCGGTGGAGGCCCACACGACTGGACATTCATCATATCTACTTATTTCTTATCCTGTAGATAAGGGGATAACTTTTGTTAATACCCCTTTAAAATAGAAAGTGCTGGGGTATTTTTGTATGTTAGGGTTGTGTATACTTGGTTAAAGTGGTTTCACATTGCCACACCTGTCTATAGGTCATGTCTGGTATTGCAGTTAAACTTTTACTGAAGCAACTGGGATACAACCCATGGACAGGTATGGAAGAAAGAATCAATATTCCTATACTGCACAACCTGCTTCAGTTCTTGTGTAAGCTATATTCCTACCACTCAATAATGTACTTAGTTTTTTTTAATTTTGCACATATTCCTATAGCCCTTAAATGTCTTTTTCTTTTTTTTTTTTTTTTTACGTTCATTGGCTGAAAACAAGCGGCTTCCTATCATGGTCAGGACTGGCTAGAAGTTGTAGATGTCATACACTGTTGTGTGCTGTGACTGATTTGATTATTCCATTCACTGACTGCAAGTCCAGTGTTTTTTTTGTTTTTTTTCTAATTAATTGACATCCTCTCTCTTCTGGTCGTGATCTGCAACCCTTAAGGATACAAGGGCTTCCATTGTGCGGCTTCACGCTGGTACATACAGTAATCTGCTTTAGTGAATACAATTTGTTAATCACCATTCGGTTTGTTTTCTCACCAGGGCATATTTCCTGCCAGCTACGTTCATCTTAAGGAAGCCACAGTCGAAGGAAAAGGGTAATTCAACTTCTGATTTTATGAATAACCAAACGTTCATCCTACATCTAGCCATTGTGGTCGGAGGCCTATAGCTTTAGGTTATGACGTGTCATGGCAGGCAGGGATTGTGGTATTCCTGTCTGTCATCCCACTGAAAAGCACCACAGTCAGCCTCTCCCAAGCCTGGAATGGGTTGCAATAGGTGGCGTCTAGCTACACAGTATATGAAGAGAAAATAGAATTTAGATCCTGTTAAAGGGCCAAGTTAGATGTACAGTAAGTAGGTTATTAAATGTCTTTCCTCGTGTGCTATAGCGTATAATTATACACCAGTCCCCCGCCTGCCGAGGTCGTGTAGCCGACAGCCCGTTAGGAAGCTACGCTCGGAACGTGGTGTGTTGTCGTCTTTGTCTTTCCGTCTAGATTAGATACATGGAGCCTCGGTATCCCCCATCATCTGATTACTGTATAATGACATCTCTCGTCTGATTACAAAATGAATTTCTAGAGCCAGGATGAATATAGCAGAAAGTGAGTTTATTTTTATAGGATGAATAAATAGTTACAAACACACAACCACTCGGCGGAAAAGTTTAGATGCCGATGAGTTTTACCGTTTCCAAGAAAACTTTGCCGAATCACTTGGCATTGGAAGACTTTCAGGTGCTCTAAGATAGAGAAGAGATGATGCGGTTATTTTACTAGCCTTGTTGGCAGGTATGGAAATACAAGAAAATAATGTCAGAGACTGGAGCATAACACAGGACGCTCTTTACACGGTATAAGTAGCTTTACCAGTGCCAAAGGTTCACCTATCATTAGTGCCATTTCCTCTCCTTTTGAGGTGTAATTTTAGTGTAGGAAGTGGTGTAAAATATTAGAAGAACACAGTGCTGTGACCAGTGCCGCCTTCTGTGAATGCCCGATTACTGCAAATTTGTCACAAAAACAGATATGCCGAGATAGAAAACATCTGCAGGAGGGACAAATGTTTCTTTTTAAAGTAAAGTACTTAAAGGGATTGTCTGAGAAAAATTCATACTTGGCCATGCTGTGGGATATGACAGTATTAGTATAGTAGTAGTAATAAGTATAATAACCTGTCCCACTTCCCCACCTCTGCTGGTTCCCAGGCCACTAGCTTTGCACCGATGTCGGTATTTTCATAACCTCAGATGATCTTCTAATCCTTTAGGGTCAGCATAGAGTCTACCCTGAGCAGCCATTTCTGGTGAGAGTGACACACTATCGGATGTTGTGGAAACACTGACAGTGGCACAGAGTGGGCGGCCCGGTACATCACTGACCTGTCCCCCACAGCCCCGACAAGTATGAATATTTCCTAGACAACCCCTTTAAAAGGTTATATAGTCTTTAAAAAGACATGGTCTATCCTGAGGACAGGCCATAATCCCATCATTGAATGTTATGGCATCAGTACTAGTTTGATGGGGATTCATGTGAACAGGGGGTCCTGTTCACATGAATGGTACAGTGCTGCAGTACCTTGCATCTCCACTGCAAACAGTATAGTGATTGCTATCGACCAATGTAAAAAGTGTTTTGAAATGATAGTAATGCTGTTTTACTAATTCCTGGTATTCTCAATTCTGGAACATATTTTCTTGCAGTTTTGCATTATGTTCCCCTATTATTACTCCTGAAGAAGCTTGAATAAATTGATAGCACTGCAGTATCTATTAAAGGCATCCAGAGATGTTCATGTTTTCTTTTTATGTTTTTTTTTTTTTTTTTTATTATTTTCATACAGGCAACATGAAGCTGTTGTGCCTTGTGAGATTCCTCTTGTGCAAGAAGTCACTACAACATTACGGGAATGGTCCATCATATGGCGGCAGCTTTACGTGGTCAGTATCTTTGCAGACCTTTGTAAATCTCTCTTATAGGGGGAAGGAGGCCTAAATGGCTTGACCCACTAACAGCATTTATCACTATAGATAGATGTGTGAATGCTGGGGGTCTGACTGTTGTGATTCTCACCAGTCAAGAGAGTTCTGCTGGTCCCGAATATATTTAATAAATGAAGTGGTAGTGCACTTACATGACCATCTCTTCATTTACTGCAATAGAACAGTTTGAGATCACGCTTGGCTACCAATGTCTGTCTCATCGACAGTAAGAAATGGCTGTACTAATATATATATAATGATCCCATTATCTTATTATTTACCATATGTTCGCATAGTGAAGATCACAAAAAAAAAATCCAGGGTAACTACTTTCTCACCTTCTCACAAAAATTTAATAGTCAAGCACATGTGCCCCAAAATGGTACCCATAAAATAAACTCATCCAGCAAAAAACAAGCCCTCTTATAGCTCTGACGGTAAAATTATACCTTTCAGAATATGGCGACACAAAATTTCTTAAAAATATGGCCCACATTTATCAAAGGGTTTAAAATATACACCTGGTGTGAACTGCCCACAGCAACCAATCACAGCTTAGCTTTCATTTAACCAGAGCTGAAAGCTGAGCTGTGATTGGTTGCTGTGGGCAGTTTACACCAGTGTATATTTTACACCTTTTAATAAATCTCCCTGAATGTTCTTATTGTGAAAGTTTTGAAACATAAAAAAAAACCAACAAGCCATTATATTACTTAGTGACATAAAACTTGAATCCCCTTATACTGCAGAACTGCTTTTTTTCTATTTTACTTTACCCCTAAAAATAGTTTTTAGTTCATTATGTTTCCCAAAATAGTGCAATAAAAAATTCAACACTCAAACCCCCCATTATGGCTATTTTGGGGGAAAATTGGAAAAGGGAAAGGCAAATTTAAAAAAATGGGTGAAAAAATAACCACATTTTAAGGGGTCCTTAAAGGGGTTAAACATAATACCAAATGGAAAGGTTACCTTGTGTTAGAATTTGTTTGCGTTTTTACGCCTGTAATATCTGTATTATTGTGAATAATTTTGCTCGTTCACTGACGCCAATTATTACTGAAACCCACAATTGCTCAGATCTAAATGTCAATGGCTTAGTGTAAATGAACCTTTAACACCGAGCATTACCACAATGTACAAACAAAAGAGTTCACTTCAGCTCTGCTGTGTGTATGTAATATATATATATATATAATGTAATTATATGTTACCTTTCATTATTATTAAGTGAAATTAATGCTGTTTTTTTCTCCTTTTTTGCTTTACCAGCAAGATAATAGAGAAATGTTTAATTGCGTGCGGAATATGATCTGTGACCTGGTGGAGTGGAGATCGCAGATCCTCTCGGGAACTCTACCACAAGATGAACTGAAAGAACTGAAGAAGAAAATCACCGCCAGGATTGATTACGGGAACAGGTCTGTAGATTTAATGAGCAGCGTCTTATAAGGCGGCTGTTTTTAATACTGCCAGTATACATAATAATTGTTTCTATTATTTGTGATCCTGTATTATGTACTATGTTCTATAGACCTTATTTGGAAACCACCCTTATTATTATTTTAATGATGTTCTATGTTATTAGTGGTAGAACGCTAAACTGCAAAGCTAAGTGGGTGTTCTGCAGAAATGATTTTGTTACTTTGCAAAAAAAAAATTTGATCATCTGTCTATCTATCTATTATGAATCCATTTAGTTTTTAGGTCGACCAGTCAACTGGGATGACATCAGCCAATCAGTCGGTCAAACTCTGATTGATCAGTCTTGAATTTGGCTGCACCAGTAGTGACCACATTAGCAGAAACATTACAATAGTACATCCTACAGATGTTTATTAATTGGGGCTTGTATTGCAACTTTAAGGAGAAGTCCGGTGAAATGTTTTATTAAAGTATTGTATTGTCTCCCAAAAGTTATACAAATGCCCAATATACACTTATTACGGGAAATGCTTATAAAGTGTTTTTTTCCCTGCACTTACTACTGCATCAAGGCTTCACTTCCTGGATAACATTGTGATGTCATGGCCCGATTCCCAGAGCTGTGCGGGCTGTGACTGCTGGAGAGGATGATTGCAGAGGGACACTGGGCATCCCCCTGCCATCATCCTCTCCAGCAGCCACAGCCCGCACAGCTCTGGGAGTTGGGTCGTGACATCACCATGTTATCCAGGAAGTGAAGCCTTGATGCAGTATTAAATCCAGGTAAAAAAAAGCACTTTATGTACATTTCCCGTAATAATTGTATATTGGTGATTTGTATAACTTTTGGGGTGCAATGCAATACTTTAATTAAAAATTTTGCCGGGCTTATCCTTTAACCCTTATCACTTCAAGGGTACTGAGTTGCAGTACTGGACATAACCTGTAAACAGGTGTGGTACTGTTTTTGGAAGAAAGAAGCCATGTTTTACTTATCTTGCACAATCACTTTAAACTGATGCAGCGATAGCAGTCTGTAGGTTCCGCTGTTTGGTAAAGCAAATCCATAGGAACATATTCATGGAACTCTGTGTGGGTATTGCTTACATTATTACTGTGAGCATTTGGGTAAGACCTCTGTTTTATATTTGGGTGGCTCTTTGTGTAGGAAAGCACAATCTGCGGCCCTTACACTGGAGAACGTACACAGAGACCAAAAGGACACTTTCCGTATGGCGTCTGGATCCCCGGGAATACATTTATATCATATATACTATGAACTTTTCCCACCCTTATAAGCTAAATATAGTACTTGAACATAATATGCACAGAGCCTGTCTGTTACATTGCCAGAGTGAGAGCAGTCAGCGTGCTGTACACAATGAGCTATTTGAGAAACCCCTTTAAGTACTGAGCCCATGACATCACGAACCATAAAACCCTGTATACTTTGATACAACTTGATTCTCTTTTCTCTTTTGATAGTTTTTGTTAAGAGTTTTCAGGGAAATTTTAACAGTACATTCTGTGTACCTCAAACAAATAGAACAAGAGCAAAGTGCATGTTGTAGGTGGTATTACATAATCATGAGCGAAAATCGCGTCATCCAATAGGCAGCAATCAACATGCCAAACAAAGGAAACAGTTTAACAATTAACAGTGTTAGGGTGCGTTCACATGTACAGGATCTGCAGCAGATTTGATGGGGCAGATTTGAATCCGCAGCAGATTTGATGGCCCAGAGTTAAGGTGCGTTTACACGTAACGATTGTCGCGCAAATTTGCGCAATAACGATCGAATTTGAACGATAATCGTACGTGTAAACGCAGCGAACGATCAAACGACGAATGAGAAATCGTTCATTTTGATCTTTCAACATGTTCTCAAATCGTCGTTCACAAAAAATTCGCAGATCTTTCCGTGTAAACAGTTGTTCGCCGATTTAACCAATGTGTGAGATAGGCTTAAGCGATTGCAAAACGATTTTCAGTACGATATAATGTACCGTCTAAACACTGATCGTTATGAAAAAAAATCGTTACTCCGACATTGTTAATTGTTTGATTGGGCCAATTATCGTTTCGTGTAAACGCACCTTTACTTTTCATTGAATCTGCAACTTCAAATCTGCGCCATCAAATCTGCTGCAGATCCTGTACATGTGAACGCACCCTTAGGAGTCCCACCAAAGAGTTCAACAATCCTGTAGGTAATAAGTTGGTTAACCAGATGTAATGGTACTATTCTCCGAAATTTAAGTAGCAGTTCCCAATTGATCCCTGGGGATTGTGGAAGTGGTCTAGAGGTGCAATGGATAGATTGTGGAATTGCAGGATATTCTGATGTGATGTCAGGATGTATTAAGACTTGTTAGGTAATTCGTAATATAAGATCTTTGACATTATCTCAGAAGGAAACTCTGAGCTCTGGGATAGATGTATGTGTGTGTATATATATATATATATATATATATATATATATAATATTTATTACAGATTCAGTGTTTTCATATAAAAGCTCTCTTGTAAACATTGGGGGAGATGAATAGGCCCTCTCTAATTGTTAGACAGTGTAGACTGGAATGCATGAGATTTATCACCGTGCCTGGGGCTGGTCAAGCATCTGGTGCATGTTTAGCGTGCCTGTATGAAGTTTACATCATCTATTAGTTGGCTTACTTTAGGTGTGTAAGTATATAAAACAAATGAAAACGTGTTGCAAGATATTTTTTTAATGGCAACTGCACCAGACACACAGTTATATTCGAAAGAGGTTAGTTATCCAGGAGAAGGAAAAGTACTGCACTCCCGTGCTCCTGCCTTTCCTCTATCGGTCCTGGAAATCGTCATGATCATCACATTGTGTGGCTTTGCCTGCATGCAGTAACCTATGGGGACACACACAAGCATTGCATAGCCATTGATTATGGCATGTGGACATGGTTTTACCTACATGTGATCATAACGGTGCAGTATCCGCCCTGTGTCAGAAGCTATTCCAGATCGGATTGTGGTGGACACGGAGTACTGGGAGCAAGTGTTACTTTCATGCTGCCTGAGCTATCGGGTGATCGGGGCAGTCTATAGGCCTTTTCTAGCTTTATTGATAGATATATGTACTTATTTATGGATAGGAAATAACATGGCCATATGGGAATATCCCTTCAGCAGCATAAAGGAAAGTGAATGTCCTAATAAGAAACCCTTTAAATCCTGCAAGGTCTCCTAGACAGAGACTGTTCTGCATCTTTCTACCACCCACATATCATTGTATGCCAACACAGCAGTCAGTCACTGTGTGGGCCGGATTACCCTAGGCGTATATGCTCCCAGGTCATAGGCTGAATGCATCCTTAAGCCACCATTCATGTAGGCCAAAAGAGCATTATTTTTGGCCTTAGTATAGAAAATTGCAGTCCTGCTGTATTTTTGGGACCCCCATGGTATGCAGAGGCCTAATATTGAGCCTTCCTGGGGGTGTTTCGGTAATACTTCAGATGTATAGGTCTGATGTAAGGCTCAGGTGGGATGTGAGCCTAAAGTATAAGTTCGGTCTGAACTTATGAGCGCTAACTTTAGGAAAGGCAATGATTCAGCTCCTCTGCAGACTAGAGAGATAGGTGATGACCCTCAATATGTGGAGACATTTACCAACATTAAAATGATTTTTTAGCTTTCAGCCAGCTTAATCACATGGCATGACATTGCTTTATACCTTGTTTATTAGTGTGTTTGCGTTGTGTGATATGAGCAGGTATTCTTCACTGTAAACCTGAAGCTATATTTTCCTTTCCTAAATGTAGCCGAGCGATTTACTTATCGGAGGCTGCAGTGAATTACCATTGCCGCTCATGAATATTTAGTCCTTTATTATAACCAGACGGTTACCTTTCTGGGGGTAGCTGGTGTTTAGGTATGCGTTTTGCCTTTTAGCCTTTAACAGTCTGACTGCTTCATGAAAATCTAATTTTGTGCATGGTTCAGTGTGATATGGCGCTTTTGCATTTCCCGTGACCAAGTTTTTACTTTGCATAGAAACAGTTTAGAGACAGATCCCTGATTCTATTCATAATAAAGAATTTTAAACCTAACCTTCCTCTCGATTAATGAATTCCTTGTTTGTTATTGTGTCTAACCATCTGCCGACGTATTTGCTTAAAGTTTGCCTAGCCTCCAGATGCTCCTGTTCAAACAGGAGCGAACATCTTGAGAATTAGTTTTGTTCTAAAACTTCTGACAAATGGCAACAAGGCTTGCCGAGAACAGTCTTCTGCTCCCAAGAAGTAATGAATGCGCTATCCTCCGAGGCTCTGAAATACAACGTTTATGCTGCATCTAGGACATATGCATCCTTCATATTACAACACGTAATCACAGCGCTGCGTTTAGGCAGGAAACGTCCCTTTACAATCCTCTGATGAGAGTTCAGCTGGAGAGGATGATTGTTCCACTCTCTTCAGCTCACCGTATGGGACAAGTTAGGGGAAGCCATTATAATTAGTCATGGCCTGTAACGTCCACATAATATAACAATGAGATGTTCCACCAAAGTCTTTCTATTATCTGTTCATTTTTAGTTTCTGATTGACCCACTGACTGTAAAATCTCATACATGATTATATTTTAGTTTTATTTTTAACTTTTCAGCAACATCCGCTTTTCATTGATCCCCATCCTTACTCATTCATTGCCTGACTTTTTCCCTAGTTCACCATGTTTTTCCTTTCCTCTCTCCTTTTACCCAACGTCTTTTAATTTCTCTTTCACTACTTTTCACTACCTTTTAACCTTTTGGCTATGTTGACACAGCATACAGATAAGCACAAACAATGGCCGTTGTTGTAAAACCATGGCTGTAATTAAACCAATAAAGAACGGCCGTTGTTGTTAGTAGTGGGAACATGGCCTTTATCTCCTTTTTCTTGATTCACAATTGTTTCCTTTTCATCCTTTCTTACGACGTGTTTATCCCTAACCCTTTGTGTTCTTCATTGTTTTCATCTCTTGTCCGTTTTAAGTTTTTTTTTTTTTTTTTTTTTCTTTTTATCACAGTGTTTGTTTTTACTTTTCCCTTAAAGGGGTACTCTGACGGTGGGGCTTTTTTCTGATCTGGCAGGGGAGGAGGTGGCTGAGGGCAACGACGTCCACTCACCTCTCCGGTTCCAGCGGCGGGTCCTGTATCGTGGTGGTCCGGTCCCTGCTGCCCGGCCGCTTCTTGGTCTCTGACGCGAACTTGAGAGACGTGACGTTTCAAGTCCGGTTAGCCAGTCAGTGACAGAGCCGGGATCCCGAGGCAGAGACCAGAAAGCGGCTGGGCAGCGGGGACCGGATATGGGACCCGCCACTGGAACCGGGGAGGTGAGTGGACGTAGTTGCCCTCAGCCACCTCCTCCCGGCCAGATCAGAAGGCCCCCCCCCCCCCCCCCCCCCCCCCCGCTGGAGTACTCCTTTATGGTGCGTTCACACCTACAGGATCTGCAACTGATTTTCTGCAGCAGATTTCATTTAAATAACTGAACACAGCATCAAATCTGCTGCAGATCCTGTAGGTGTGAACGCACCCTTAATCTTTTTTCCATTTCTTTACTGTGCTCCTTTGTTCTTTATTTCCCTCGCTGTCCTGTCCTTTTTTTTCCCTTTGCTTTTTTATTTTGCTTTTTCCTTTTCATTCCTTATTCACCTTTGGTCTGTTCATTCCTTATCTTCCTCTATTTCGTACTCTCTTAAGCTGCCCATAAACTTCAGACTAAAGATGACCGAATCTGCTTCCATCTACAGGCTTTTTGGCTGTCTAAAGGCCCTATTACACGAAACGATTATCGGCTGTACTTGGCTGTTCCAGACGGTAATCTTTTGGTGAAATAGGACATGTTAAATTAACACGATCAGCCAACATGGACGTTGTTGGCTGGTTGTGGTCTTTAAACCTGTTGAAAAATCACGATTAGTGCACTGATGGTCTGACAGTGTACAGCCGACTTTTGGTTGCCCTGCTCTCACTCCTTCATTTTTTTATTCCTCATCCACTGACCACCTTTTATCCCTTCAATTGTTTATTTTATTCTTATTCCATGTTTTTCCCCTTCCTGTTCTCTTCCCATCTCTTCCTTAATTTTCCTCCTCTCCACCTCACTCTTTTACTTTACTTATTTTACCCCTCTCTCTCTCTCTCTCTCTCTCTCTCTCTCTCTCTCTCTCTCCTATAAACTTTATCTTTCCTGTATTTTCCCCTGACTTTCCTATTTGTCATGTTTTTTAGGTGCAGTTGTGTTTGTGGGGCTGATACATTCTCTCTTGTTCTGAAATGTTTGTCTTGCACCCTAGGATCCTTGACTTGGACCTTGTTGTTCGCGATGAGGATGGTAACATTCTAGACCCAGAGCAGACCAGTACAATAAGCCTCTTCCAAGCACATGAAATTGCATCTAAACAAGTTGAGGAAAGAATACAAGAAGAAAAGGTAAGTAGTAGTTATTAGTAGTAGTAATTATTGATATCATTAATTGAGCATTCCTTTAGTTCTCTCTCCATTAGCTCTATACAGAAAGAAACTCTTTTACCTAATAAAACTTTACTCACAATGCTGTTTTCCAGACTCCCCCCACTTCTTTTCTGTTGCAGAGAAGCAAAGTGAAGATGGGTTTGCTGTGTCCATTATTATCTATGGAGGGAGTGAGCAGGAAGAGGAAAGAACCAGCTTTCAGTTTGCAGTATTAGGAGCCAGCACAGCACAATATCCTGCAGTCTTACTTTACCAAGTTCCCAGACCAGCACTGAGCAGTCTGAACTGTGAATTCAGACACAGAAACTGCAAGGATGGTTCTCTCCTCTTCCTGCTCACTCATCCCCTTCGGCCCCTCCATAGGTTATAGTGGACACAGCAAATGTTTCTTTAGTTTGATTCTCTGTAATATGCATGACATTGTCTGATAATGAACAGATAAGTTTCCCTCCCCCCTCTGTGATCACTGGTCCTGGCTTATGCCCCATTCCACGAGTCGTTTGGAGGAGCAAACGAGCGCTATTAGCGCTCGTTTGCTCCTCGCTCCCTGCCGCCACTATTCGACGCGGCTGCAGCGAGCGGGTGAGTGCGGGAGGGGCTGCTCGGAGGATTGCTGATCGTCCGGGCAGCCCATAGGATATAGCAGCATCTGCTGCCGACGCTCCTATTCAACGGAGCGACGGCAGCAGATCGCTGCTATATCAGTCGCTTGTTTTTTAACATGTTGAAAAACAAGCGACTGCAAAGATCAGCCGACATGAACGATGTCGGCTGATCGGTGCACTCTATTCCACGGGACGAATATCGTTCGTAGCGGCTGATGTCGGCCGAATACGAACGATATTGCTCCTTTAAACGACCCGTGGAATAGGGGCTTTACGTACAGTAGCTAGAAAAAGTAAACATGCCAAATTATTGGTCCTTTCTGCAAATATTTTCTAATATTACCATTTTTCCTGCAGTCATAGTAACTGATCCTTCTTGTTTTTTTTAGTAATGTTTTGTTCATTCTCTGACTTGTATTTATCACAAATTTAGTCCCAAAAGCAGAATGACATCAACAGACAAGCCAAGTTTGCTGCCACGCCATCTTTTGCGTTGTTTGTCAACTTAAAAAATGTGGTCTGCAAGATCGGAGAGGACGCTGAAGTTTTAATGTCTCTTTATGATCCCACGGAGAGCAAGTTTATCAGGTCAGTGATGGTGTTAACCATTTGTGTTTTGACAACATGAACTTCCCTTTGTGGTTGCTGCAAATGTTGAGCTTATTTATTTTGTACTTCTGATAAAGCACCTGCAGCCTGATAACAGCTGCTGACCACAAAATGACGCCATGCACAACAAGATCACTTAAGAGCTTGACAATAATTGAAATGAATGGTCTTTCCATAGGCTAGGACATCAATATTACCAGCTACCGACAGTCAGCTGTTTGACAGACTGCAGGGCAATGTTGCAGCCGCTTTTTGTGTTTGTATGGGTTTAAATGCCTTATTTTGGACCTTATTTAATGTTACCAGAGCCAGGAGTGGAGCCAACACCGAAGGAGAATTATATCAAATGATTTGCACCTTTTTCTGTGTTTTTGGGGCCCAATTGTGGTGTTGGTAATACTGCTGACCAAAATATAGTGTCTAAACCCAGCCTGACTTTGCAGATTTTCTTTCTGAGTGTTTTTTTTTTTCCGGAAAATGTAATATTCTCCTCTCAAGAGTTTTGCACATACATTTACAGTATTTATCAAACCATTCTCCTTCTCCTGATATGTTGCTCTTTCCCTTCAGTTGTTGAAGTTACCAATCACCACTCTGCTCTAAAAGCAGTGTTTTGGCTTCTGTATACTGTATAGCTAAAGTGTGAGTGTGTGTGTGTGTCTATATATATATATATATATATATATATATATATATAATGTGTTTATTATATAAACCATGATTCCTTACACACTATATATCAGTCTGATCCACTACTTTTAGAGCAGAGTGGTGGTTGTTAACCTAGACAAAAAGCTGTGAACAATGGAAGTAATGAGTAGCATATCAGAAGGAGACGTTTGCTAAATTAATGTTTAAAAGAAACAAACTTGTAGTGTCCTACAAGTATAACTATATTAATTGAGATGGTAATGGCGCCTATAAGAAGCTGGCACCCTAAGCCATTCCCAGGGTAGGTGGTGGTCTTACAGGTGAAACTCCATGCCATTGCCTAGAGACCATCACTTTATAAGATTGGAAAACACATTTGATCTCTTTTATGCCCATGTTTTTATAGCTCTGTCATTGAATATTTTGTATTGCTATTCACTATATTTTTAAGCTTTCAGCTTACTGTCAGTGAATGTAAAGATTATCATTTACATTCAGAGGCTGGAAATAACACAGTGCCCTAGTTTTTACGTTGCAGCAGTTTGTTGCAGTATATTAGCTAAGGTCACAGCATTCGGGATGTAGTTCAGACTAGGAGAGAGATTTATTTATGTTGCTACTGTGATCTCAGAGAGGGTTGCCTAGACTGATACATTGTAACAAACCATCAGTGAGTAGGAGTAGGTCAGGATAAGTTTTCAGACTATAAACAAGAATGTTTGTTTCCATTCATTCAGTGACCTTCATCTCCAAAAGAACAAGAAACCAAACCCCCGATATTAGATTAGATTGTTGTAGAATGTTTTCTTACACAGTACTTAAAGTGCACCTGTTGTTTAAATTTCATTTGCAAAAATCAATTATACAGGCGATTTTAAGAAACTTTGTAATTGGGTTTAATTAGCCGAAAAATGCATTTTTATCATGAAAAAGCAGTTTGAAGCTCTCCCCCCTGTCTTCATGGTTGTCTATGGAGAGGGGAGGAGAGGGGTGGAGGGGGATGAGGCAACAAAGCAGGACAACAAAGAGTTAATTTACAGCTACATCACCGGGCTATCTCCTCTGACGTCAGCACTGACCTCTGAATACGGCTTTCACACTGCTCTCACTGTGTAATTCTTTGTTCTTTGCTCTCTGCTGGGACTAATCTCCCTCCTCCCCCTCCCCTCTCCAAAGATTAATGCATAAGAAACCTATGGCTATCTAGTAATGCAATAAGGCCTTAAAGGAGAGCTCAAGAGCGGAAAAAAAAATATTTTCAAATCAACCAATGTCAGAAAGTTATACAGATTTATAAATTGCTTCTATTTAAAAATGTCAAGTCTTCCAGTACTTATCAGTTGCTGTATGTCTTGCAGGAAGTGGTGTATTCTTTCCAGTCTGACGCAGCGCTCTCTGCTGCCACCTCTGTCCATGTCAGGAACTGTCTAGAGCAGGAAAGTTTTCCATGGGGATTTGCTGCTGCTCTGGACAGTTCCTTTAATGGGCAGAGGTGGCAGCAGAGAGCACTGTCTCAAACTGGAAAGAATACTCAACTTACTGCAGGACATACAGCAGCTGATAAGTACTGGAAGACTTGACATCTTTAAGAATAACTAGTTTACAAATCTGTTTTAAATTTTTGTCCCAGTTGATTTGACAGAAAAAAAAAAGTTTCTCTGGAGTACCCTTTTAAGGTACAGTGCTGCGGGAAAACAATGCGATTTGGCGGATAGGCCATCAGCATTAGAAAAGTTTTTCTTTCGCTGTTAGAAGTTGCATCCATGAAACTGGAAGTAAATGATGTAAACTATATTTTTTTCCCCCCTGACTGTAGATTGTAAATTATTCAAATATAATTGAAAATTAATGAAGGGAGAAGACTCCTGGAAACTTCTCCACAGTTCAGAACTAGTTAATAAATCCCAATCACAAGCTAGTAATTAAAGCAAGCATGTGAAATTAATGTCATTAGCGGAGCCATTCTGTCTCATCTAATGCACTTTTGAATTTTTGAGCCGAAATCTAAAATGTAATTTTACTGTAAGTACCAAAGAAAATTGTAATTATTTTTACATGTGCTCGGCATCACTAAGATGAGAGGCAGGGTTCAACCATGTGCTATTTATTAGAGCGGTGGGAAAGTTTAGTGAATGTAGAGAGCGATCATAGCGGTTAGTGTCACATGAGGCCGGAGGTGTCAGCTGATTGGATACTGAACTGTGTAATAACTACATACAAGCATAGGAGGCTGACTACGTTGCGAGCATTAAAGGGTTATTATAATTTCAGTCATTGAAGTAATTTGCCAATAGATTGCTGTTAGTATTAACGTATTCTTGTTTTCTCTTCATACTGCCATGGAATAGGAATGGATTGATCAGCCAGTGTAATAAAGCCTTAAAGGAGTTGTCCAGCAAAAATATTTTTTTTTTTTTTTTTTTCAAATTAACTGTTGTCAGAAAGTAACTTAATTTATAATAAATTTGTAATTTACTTCTATTTAAAAATCTCAAGTCTTCCCATACTTATCAGCTGCTGTATGCCCTGCAGAAAATGTTTTATTTTCAGTCTGACACAGTGGTCTCTGCTGACATCTCTGTCTCGGTTTTATATGAATCCCCATAGAAAACCTCTCCTGCTCTGGACAGTTCCTGTCTCAGCCAGAGAAGATAGCAGAGAGCACTGTGTCAGACTAAAAATAAAACAACACTTCCTGAAGGGCATACAGCAGCTGATAAATATGGGAAGACGACGATTTTTAATAGAAGTAAATTGCATATCTATATAACTTTCGGACGCCAGTTGATTTGAAAAATAAAGTTCTTCGCTAGACAGCCCCTTTAAGGCCCTATTACACTAAGTGATTATCTGCCATTATGCGGCTGATACCGACAGTTACGGACAATGATCATTTTGTGTAACAGAATTTACTAATAAACAATTGAAAACTAGAGCCTTTGGGAACAACCTGAAATTGTTCCCAAAGGCTCTAGTGTGCAATCAGTAATTGATAAAAATTAAGGCCCTATTACACCAAACGTTATTGGCCGATAATTGTCTGGCTCTCTTCAGTGGGCCACCCTGGCGATCCAAAGATTGTCCGGACAGCTTGCTTCCCTGTTGCCTGCTTCTCCTGCTCACTTTCTGTGCATTTAATAGCACAGGCAGCAAACAGGAAACAAGGGAGAAACGAGCACTAAGCTGACAGGTTGGCGCTCACTTTCTTCTCCATATCAGGCCGTGTAATACGGCCCTTAAAGGGGTTATCTAATGAAGGGTCCTCTTGTATGATTCCTAACCAGAAGCCACAACTCCTGTGCCCCAGTGCCCTTCTCTCCTCACTCTGTTCTTTCTGCCCGATCTCCAGTCTAAAACTACAGCTCCTTCACTCCATACTGCTGTGCTCCGACTGCCGTGAACCCTTCTCTCTGCCTATTCCCAGCCCACTGCTGTTTCGGCACACATTTCTTATTAGAGTGGTTGTGTCTTGCGGCTGTGGTGTTGATGAGCGTCCTGGCTTGTTAGCACACTCTACAGCAAGCCAGGCCCATAGTAAAGACTAAGCTCATATGATCTGCATCTCTAAGAGGGGGAGGAGATAAGAAGGACGAGATACCGGGCTGTTTACCGCACTTCCTGCTGGGAACTAAATGGGGAATCTCAAAAATGGTGCCACATAGCAAATAACAGTATAGGGCTCTCTAAGATGTCTTGCCATGGTGGATCCAGTTTCCAATTAATTTCTATTTCCGAAATATACACCCCCCCCTCCCCCAATCTGCAGTAGGCCCTGTGGGATTGTTTCATTAAACCCCCATTGATATTAGTGACAGTTAATAAGCTGAATTGTACGGGAAAACGTATCACTTGTAGAAGAAAACGCAAAATGCAGTGTCAGCATAATGAAAATAAAAGTTATTCAACGCATAATATGTGCGCTGAAACGGCGCCATTGAAAAATAAATCGTGAGCAAAAAAAAAAAAAAAAAAATTCACCTCTAACAGCAGATGGAATGTCAATGGAAAAATACTAAAAAAAAAAAGTTCTAACTTTTAAAATGCAGAGATGAGAGGAAGATCTGCTTTCTTGAGGCCGAACCTGGTTGCATCTTTAGGGGTTAAAGTGGGTGTACGCAGCATGACCTTAGGCTTACTAGAGCATGCCCTAATATTACCGCTCACAGATGGCATTTACACGGCAAGCACATTACAAGCCTCTCATACATTGTTCTATAGAGAATTACCTGCTTATATAGAGAAGTGGCCTGCACTGAGGTCCCTATAGGCCACCATCTGTTACATGCCTGTACGCTCAGTCCATGTTACTACTATATACTACTTGGAGCTCTTAGCTGGGTCACATGTAACATGCTGACACTGGCCACAGGAATGAATCCACATGTATTGTAGTGTGAAAGGCTGTCACACTACAAAGGTTTTTTAAAATTTTATGTAAAAAAATGAAGAAATTTCCCTCTTTACTAATGCATCACTTCATTTCTTTCCAGTGAAAACTATTTGGTGCGCTGGTCAAGTTCTGGCCTGCCGAAAGACATTGAGAGGCTGCACAATCTACGAGCAGTTTTCACGGTAAGATATTATTTTAGCTGTTTGTTTGCTTGGCTCCGTGAAGTCCTCAGGTAACCTTAGGGTCCTATTAAACCGGGCCATTATCTGCTGAATGGTCCATAATTGCCCTGTACAATAAGGCCGTCAGTCAGCTGACAAATGAGCAAATCATGCTAATCATGTTATGACTGATCAAAAAAATCATCGGTCATCAGCCGCACATCTTTCAGTTTAACAGGTGATGTCAGGCCAGTGACTGATGGCAACAAAAGGCCACACAGTAACAATGCAGTGATCGATCATGTGGCCTTCTCTGCTTGTGGCCCATGCAAAAGCTCTCTTAACAAGTACTGAATGATCAAAATAATCCTTCATGGGTCTAAAAAAGAAAAAGTGTACCCCTTGGAGCTCTTTCTTTTTTTCGTATCAACTGGTCCAGAAAGTTACACAGATTTGTCAATCACTTCTATTTAAAATAAAAGCAAGTCTTCCAGTATTTATCAGCTCCTGTATGTCCTGCAGGAAGTGGTGTATTCTTTCCAGTCTGACACAGTGCTCTCTGCTGCCACCTCTGTCCATGTCAGGAATTGTCCAGAGCAGCAGCAAACGCCCAAAGAAATCCTCCCCCGCTCTGGACAGTTCCTGTCTCGGACAGAGGTGGCAGCAGCGAGAATACACCACTTTCTGCAGGACATGCAGCAACTAATATTTGAAGTCTTGAGATTTTTAAATAGAAGTAATTTATAGGCTTAGGTTCCGTTATTTGCATAAAAACAATGGACACTTCTCCAACTGGATAGCGATTTACAAGGTGCAGATGCGTCTATCAGGACATGGTATAAGTGCTCTATTGGACTTATGGAAGTGCTTTTTTCCTGCATTTTCATTTTGGATTCTTATTTTTTTTTACGACAGGATCTTGGGAGCAAAGACTTGAAAAGAGAAAAAATAAGCTTTGTGTGTCAGATAGTGAGGGTTGGACGGATGGAGCTGAGAGACAACAATACAAGAAAACTAACATCAGGACTAAGGAGACCATTTGGAGTCGCAGGTAATCATGTAATTGCAGTAATAATCTGTCAGTAATTCAGGGGGAGCTCTGTGATAAAGTAAGTAGGAATAAAAGAAATACTTGAAGTCTGAAGTCGCTGTTGGAGCCTACTTGATGAGGCACTGCCATAAAGGAGTTGGAAACTTGTGCTCTGTACATTGTATAGCGATGGTGCTGGATGACTGCAGTGAACTTTCCTTTCACTTCATTACAGTAAGGGCCTATTCACACATCGGTAATCCTGTCTGTAATTTGAGACCTGCAAATACGGAAAGGATTCAAATGTGTGTCCATCCCCATCAGCATCTGCATGGACCCATTGATTGTAATAAGTAATCTGTGGCAGTATTTTTACCGCACGGACCATGTTCTTTTTACAAATCCGTAGCAACTATGAGGCCATATGGTGGCGTGAGACATTGACTGTTCTGTGACCCGGCTGGGTCACAGAACAGCTGGTGTCAGACAAAATCATCCCGGCCGGTACTGCAGTACCTTCCAGATGATCTTATTTTCTGATGAATTGGGATGCGGGCACATCCATCCCAATTCGGCGCTGCACACAATGGAGCGTGCGGCCAGAGCCGCACGCTCCATTGTGTTTACTGACAGGTTCTCTGCGGCCGCAGAAAACTGACATGTCAGTTTTTCCTGTTGCCGGATGGAATCCTGGCCAGAGCGTATAGTGTGTGTATACGTTCCGGCCGGGATTCCATTCATTCACATACAAATGTATCTGTTGTATAAATCACGGCCGTTGTATAAATCACGGCTATTGTTGCAAATTGTTACAACACATCCGTTGTGTGAACGTGGCCTGAATGTGTAAAAGAGTCTATTTGAATCCATAGGTACTATACTGTCTACAATTAAAGATCTGTGTGGCATCCATCTCTGTGCACTGCCTTCATCTGGTGCTGATCGGCAGGGGTGTCAGGTGACAGACCCACCTCGATCAGTAGTTGATCTCGTGGGTCCCTTTTCACTGGAAATTCCTTTTAGGCAAGCGCAGTATAATTATACATGTAAAGTATTGGTCTGTAATCCCTGCCTCTGTGTTCTGTTAAAGCACATAAATATAATGGATATAATAGAGATGAGCGAACCTCAAGCAGGCTGGGGTTCGTTCAAATCAGAGCTTGCGGTTGTGGTAGCCATACAGCTTCTCTGCATTACACCACCAGTCCATTGCTTTTAATGGGAGTCTTGCAATGCTTTTATTTCCCCTTTAGTGGCAGAATAAAACAAAAGCTCTATCAGTCAGTCACTTTGCTGAAGCTCGCATTAGATGTGATGAAAAGTCTGCGGGATAAACATTGTTTTATCTTGGATTATAGGTTAATTAAATTCACTTGCATATTTCATTATTGATGGAAAGGTAATTGGCGCAGCCTTCGCTATTTACAATATGAATGGAGGCTCGTCTCTAAGAGAGAATTCATTGTGTAACAATACATGTGAAAAAGAATCCTGTATCTGCTGTTATGGTGTACATGGTTTATTGTCATTGGCCAGAGAGGGGAGGAGACAGTCTGTCCAGGGCCCGTCTGCAGGAGCACAGATTAGCATTAAAGGGGTTATCCAGACATAGAAAAACATGGCCACTTTTATCCAGAAACAGCACCACCCTTGTGTCCAGTTTGGATGTGGTTTTGCAATTAAGCTCTATTCACTTAAACCCACTGTAGCCACAATCTGCCCCCCCCCCCCCCCAAACCACTTGTACCATCAGATAGCTGCTTTTTATCCAAGTTTTCTCCCGGGGTCCATTTGGCTGGTGATGCAGTTATTGTTCTAAAAAATTACTTTTAAACTTGCAGCCCTGTGTCAAAATCCGTCCCTCCTCCCTGCCCTCTTCATCATTAGGAATGCTCCAGCTCCAGGCAGGTTTTTTCTACTCATCACTTGTCTGAACACTGCACATGGGCCTTAAAGATCCAGCACCTGTGCAGTGTTCAGACAAGTGATGAATAGGAAAAATCCTGCCCATGGCATTTGTAATAATAAAGAGGACGGTAGGGAGGATGGATGGAGAGGCAGTGCAAGGCTTGGGCACACACACTCCAGGCCACACCAATTTGACCATTTGGGGGGTCATATATTGGTACCGCTTTAAATGGAGCAGAGTTACAAAACCACAACCAAACTGAGGACGAGAGCGGCGCTGTTTCTGAGAAAAAAAAGCAGACATGTTTTTGTATTGCTTGATAACCCCTTTAACACTAAAAAGGAAACACTTTAAAAACCAAGATGAAAACAGGTATTGTTATTTATTAGACACGCTGTAAATGACTTTAAAACAACCATTAGCAGCATTTCAGAGCTCTTTGTATGGATATGATACATTTGATAACCTTTTTTTAATCTCTTTTGTTGGTGGAGTTGTCGTTTCATGAGGCAAACGATTTACTGCACTGAAATTATCAAGGAGACGGCAACAGATGCTTAAAAAAAAAAAAAAAGAAAAAAGCGTGAATATAGATGTTAGAGTCATGCACAATGTGTCTGTACATTCCATTAACGCATTTTGTCCATTAAAATGGTCGGGCGACGCCATCCACTCTGTTAATTTAATGTCTTTCTGCTTTCAGTAATGGATGTGACTGACATAATTACTGGAAAAGTTGACGACGAGGACAAACAACACTTTATACCTTTCCAGCCGTAAGTAGCGTTACACAGAATTATAATTATAATGTACTTTCTATGGCCATTACTTCCATTTGATGCAGACTAGAACACAGTTTTACTCTGTATCATAATGTTCAGCGCACAGAAAAGCCCAGTTTTTATGTATATAATAAAGTATAGGTTTACTTTTCAAGAGGAAAGAGATCCTTGTAAATGAGGGAAATTGCATATGGAGAAGTTAGGTAATCTACGTCTGTTATCAAATTGCCGTCCCTTCCCCTTGAGCAGAAGTGGTGAGTGCGGGGGAGCAGCGGGGATCTGATGCCCAGCAGAATTCAGGATGCTGCTTATGTTAAACTCATGATTCCTGCCCCTGCTGCCTCAGCCGTCAGGCTATAGGAAGTTTCCTACAGCTTCTGTATTATTGTGTCCGTTTTGCAGATATTACAAATTGGATTGTGCGGTTCCTTAACACATTAGTGTGTCAGTGTATGCAAGAAGCTGGATGTGTATGATTTCTTGCAGGATCATCTTTGGCTTAGGCTGGGTTCACACTACGTTTTTTGCAGTCAGTTTTTTGCAAAAAATGGATGGTAAGAACGGATGCAACTGTACTCATCCGTTTTTTTATTGACTTCCATTATAAAATAAAAAGGGATCAAAGTGGATCCGTTTTTTTTTTGACGGACACAAAAACTTGGTCAACCACATTTATGTGTACGTCAAAAAAAATACGGATCCACTTTGATCCGCTTTTTTTTTTTTTAATGGAAGTCAATGGAAAAACGAAAACGGATGCTTACAGTTGCATCCATTCTTACCATCCATTTTTCATCCGTTTTTTGCAAAAACGGATTGCAAAAATGTAGTGTGAACCCAGCCTTACTGCTAAAAGAAACTTGCATAAAGTTTTCAAAGAGGCCACAAATCACTGTTTTAAGCTACTTTTCAATGTTTCCAAACAAGTAACTCCCCCCTCTCTTTTTTCTTTTTCTTTTTTCTTCTTGATCGCTTTACCGTCAGCACCAATGCTGCGCTATTGTAGGCCGGCCACTTGGCAGTATCACATGGTACTTTTTCTCTGTCTTGCCATTTATTCCCAAGCTTCTGTGTATGCATATGCCTTCCCCCCCCACTACCCCCCATGCCAACTGTAGTCTCTAGTAAATTACTTATTCTCATCCCCTACTGGCTCTGTAAATATAGTCCCCAGTTAGTTTCCTTCTATCCCTGGCTCTGTAAGGGCCCTATTACACGGGACGATTATCGTGCCAAAAAATCGTTATATCGTTCGAACTAGTAATTGCAGGAAACGATAAAAAAATCGTTCATGGATCGTTAATTTAGATCTGAACCTAAAATTGTTCGCTGTAATTCCACGTTCGTTCGCTCCAGTTCCGCTTTTGTTCAGTGTAATTGCACATTGTTCATTGTTTTGCTGGGAGCAGAAGGGATAAACGATCGCAGTAACGGTCGTAACTAACGACCATCGTTCTGTGTTGTATGGTAAACGATTTCAGGTTTGCGATCGTTTATCATTAGTCGTTAATTATTAAAAATTGCTCAGTATAATAGGACCCTAAATATAGTCCCTAGTTAGTATCCTTCTGGCTCTGTAAATATAGTCCTCAGTTAGTCTCCTTCCACCTCTTGTTCTGTAAATATTGTTTCCGGTTAGTTTCCTTCTGGCTCTGTAAATATAGTCCCCGGTTAGTTTCCTTCTGGCTCTGTAAATATAGTCCCTGGTTAGTTTCCTTCTGCCTCTGTAAATATAGTCCCCGGTTAGTTTCCTTCTGCCTCTGTAAATATAGTCCCCGGTTGGTTTCCTTCTGCCTCTGTAAATATAGTCCCCGGTTAGTCTCCTTCCGCCACTGGCTCAGTAAATATAGTCCCCGGTTAGTTTCCTTCTGGCTCTGTAAATATAGTCCCCGGTTAGTCTCCTTCCGCCACTGGCTCAGTAAATATAGTCCCCGGTTAGTTTCCTTCCGCCTCTGGCTCTGTAAATATAGTCCCTGGTTAGTTTCCTTCTGGCTCTGTAAATATAGTCCCCGGTTAGCTTCCTTCTGCCTCTGGCTCTGTAAATATAGTCCCCAGTTAGTCTCCTTCCGGCACTGGCTCTGTAAAAATAGTCCCCAGTTAGTCTCCTTCCGCATGTGGCTCTGTAAATATAGTCCCCAGTTAGTCTTCTTCCATCTCTGGCTCTGTTTATATAGTTCCTAGTCATTTCCTTCCCCCTCTGCCTCTATACATATGGTACCCAGTCATATCCTTCCCCATCTAGCAGCCATAAACATACTCATCAGATAGCTAATAAGTTGTACCATGCATTCGAAGCAGTGGATAGAAATATTACTAGCTTGTCAAAGAGTCGGTTTCCAGAGGCATTGCTACTGCACTTCAGGTTTGAAGCTAGAGGATATAATGTGCCAGGTTAGAGTAGTTTAGAAGAGCTTGCACTCCATTCCTGTACGAGTCTGCCAGAAAGGAGTCAGGATTATTCATGAGGAGGATTATTCATGAGCTTCCATGTCCTCGTCCACCTGATGCAGATTGACAGATTTCTCGCTATTCCCAGTAATGGATAGAAACCTGTCAATGACTGGTGGGTGAGAGATCATGAATACACCAGCATTGGCCGCTGTGCTGCAAGGATAGGGGTGTAAGTTCTTCTTCACTTGTTTGCATATAAGTGACAGATCACTGAGGACCGCTATTTTATGCCGCCTTCAGCAAGCACAATGAAGATGACAAGATCCCTTTAAGTATCATGTTACTAAATGACATTTTTGATCAAATAATTTTAATGCTGAAATTGATCTCTTTAGTTGTGTTAGCGTTCTGATTATATATGACTGCCATTAATTCTGAACGTCCCGCGGTTGCCCTGGAGACCATTAATCAGATACGCGGCATGTTCTCCATTGCCTGTAAATGGCGGCCAATAATGTGCTGACGGGTCTGTGGAGCAACCTGGGGAAGACGGTCTCCAAAGGGGTAACGTCAGATTAAATATACAGCTTTATGAATCCCTATAGCATATTTCTCTGTGTATTTCTTATGCAAGCTGGATAAAGCTCTGTAAATCCCTTTATATGCCACTGAGAGTCTTATAGTGCAGGTCTGTATGCATGTTACACGCTATAAACTTGCAACTAGCTTAGACTGTGTTCACATCACTTACTGGATGCATGTACCCAGCGTTGGGGGGTTGTTTGCCTAACAGACCATATAGAATAGATGTATAGTGTGTCATTTGTGTATATTATTCTTATAGCTGCAGACATGGGCAGATAAAACACAAATGATACCTGTCCCTTAAAATTATGTTTTTCTGCCAAGCATAAGCACCAAAGAGGCTGGGCTGAGCTGCAGTATACATGCCACCTCCCTGTCCCTGTGTGATTGATGTACAGGGCTCAGTGCTGATTAATCATGCAGGAAGGAGGAGACATGCATGCTGCAGCTCAGCATTGCCTTTACGACTTCAAAGTTAAATTGTTCAGTGTACAGTGTTAGTGTGTTCACTACACTTAGTGACAGAATCAACACAGAGCAGGACAGCACAACCTGGAGCAGGGGTGCCTGCACAGGGAGCTGCTGTCAGTATATACAATGTGTACACTTATACCGTACACTGAACTATTTTACAATAAAGTGGCCAATCCTTGTAAATTTAATCAAATAACTAAGCAAACAGCCATCAGCTAAGAGACGGGTATTATACGCTGTAGGCTATCTGCCCATGTGTGCAGTTCTGAGCACAATCTAAGGTCCTTTTACATTAACAGATCTGTAGCTGCATCCAAGCGCTGATCAGCGAGACTGCCACTTGCAGCGCCTCCACACTCCACAATTAGTTGAGCAGCCTGGCCGCATGAACAATCCATGTATTTAATTACATTGATATCGGCCACATTTCTCCTATTTACACCGGGAAGATGTGCGTTCAGAAAACAAGGATTTTAAGGGCTGCTTTAAAGATGCGATCGGATGAAGAGCAGGTGTTTTCCTGGTCCTCGGCCGGTCGCTGACACTTTTACACTGGCTGATTATTGGCCAAATAAGTGTTTCTAGCACCACTCACTGCAGATAATTGTCCTGTGTAAAGGGCCCAAAGAGCTGACCCATTCCTTTTAAAGGGGAACAATCAGTAGTATAACCCTGTTAGCAGCTCTTACCACGTTCTAGGGGGTATATAGGAGAAAACGTTTTGTTCCGGTGCCCTTTGCAGGGGGAGAGAGGCGTGACCTGTAACTAGTCTCGGCTCTCTGTCAGCGCGCTCTGCCGGGATCAATGACAGGCAAAGAGGCTTCTAACAGGTCTCTCTGCCTGTCAGTCATCTCTGCAGAGAGCCGTGACTAGTCATGCCCAGATGACTAGTTCCAGCCTCTCTAGCCGTGGAATAAAACGTTTTCTCCCATATACTGCCAAGGAGACCGGCACACTGAGTATAAGAGAACGCTTTAGCGGCTTTATAAGTTGCTTACAGCATTATATACGTTATAGTAGGGATTAGTTCTCTTTAACCGGTTACAGGGTTACAGGCTGACGCTATGTCCACCTCCATGCTTTGCACTGCAGCCCAGGTAGTCAGGAAATGTGGAGCTGGATAGAAAATCTAGTATTGTCTAAACCATAATGATGCTCAAACTGCCTGTATGTATACTAAGGTTACTGACCCCCATCCACATCTGCTTTTGTTATAATGGTTTATAGGTTCCTTCCCATAAACCTCCCCAAACATTTGGGATCCCCTCCACCTCCCACATCTTTGTTGTAGCACAGACGGACATCTTATTGTAAGATAGTGTGAGAGGCCGGTAAATGGCCATGGCGGTTCTGTGTGAATAATTTACTAAGACAGCTGTTTTATGGTCTTATATAAGCCACAATAGCGAGTCATTGTCCCACATTCATTAGGACTGACTGCCTCGGCCCACCCTGACCTGGCTGATAATAATGTGCCACGCTTCACAGGGATTTACCTTTTCTGACAGCCAGGGGCATGCATCGCCTGTATAGATTCTCCTTTATGGGTGTGTGGGAGCAGGAGATTTCCTCTGACATCCGGATAACTGAGATCTACAGGCCACTCTGCTCCTTCCGCTGTATTCTCAAGGCTTATCCTTTCCTTATAATATGTTGGCTCATCTTTCATGTCACGATCTTCCCTGTTCACACTATCAGCATGGCTTCTCTTTATGACTGAGCCTTGATAGCTGTGATGGATCAGATTTTTTTGACTGCTCTTTATAGACCATTGACATAAGAGAACCTGTAACTTCTTCAAAAGAAAAAAACACTCATCATGAGACAAGTATTAAAGTTTATTCCAGGGAATACCGTAATTTTTTTTTTACTCACATAAAGTTTTATGACTTAGTAGTATAACTTTGTTTTAGAAAAAGTGTAAAAATTTCTTTTATGGTTGTACATTGAGTAGCGGCAGTAAGGGGCGACATGGTTGCTTTGCTGCCACCAATGGCTGTGTGGAACTGCAGGGCTGGACAAACCTGGCTCCTATAATGTCACGCTTAGGCTAGATTCACACGTGTGTATATTTTCAAGGATGAAATTCGTAATGAGCGTTTTTTTCTTTTCTTTATAATCCCCAAAATACCATCCGTAGTGCATCTTTATTGTGCTCCGTATTTTGCTCATCTGCAAAAAAAATAAAAAAAATAAAGGGGGGGGGGGGGGGAGTAGACGGCATAAAATGTTGTCACTAGCTGTCACAACCTGCCAAGAAGAGCTTAAATGGTGATGTCACAGAATTGCAGATTGTTTTCCAGAGTGCTAAGGTGGTCTTCACAAAATGCGGAGGCCCCCATAGACTTCTAATGGAGTGTCCATACAGAATTTTTTTCTTTTTCTACGACGTGGATTGCGCAAAAATAGAGGATGTGTAAGTTACCCCATAGAAATTAATGGGATGTAAAGCACTTAGTATTTGGGGATCCGCAAATACTGAGAACTTAAGCGGATGTGTAAATAAGGCCGAAGAGGTCAAAAATGGTCCTGTGGGGTATATGACAATATAATAAACCCAGAGAAAGGCCTCATGAATTGAACATGTCCAACTAGGAAAGTGTTACTGGCCTCATTATAATGCCCCTTTTTTGGTGTTTTGGATCCTCTTACAACCAAATACTATGTAAAAGAGAGGTCATAGACTTCCATTAAACCTGTTCAGTTGATGCAGGAAGCTTTTTTCTTTGGTATAGCAATCTTATTTATTTCTTTTTTTTTTAAATGTGACCCTTATAACTGGGACCTTGGAGGATTATTCCCCATCTAGTCTATGCTCAGTGTATTTCTTTTGCCTTTTGCCCCAATACCTTGATGAAGAGATTGTTGGTCGTCACCGCCATGACAGATGCTTTGATACCACTGTAGCCTTCTTTTTTTTGCCTTTTTTCAGAAAAGCTCAGTATTTCATGAAGCGATACGACACGCGTTTCATATTGTAAATGCAATAATTTATGGTAACTAAAAACCATTAGGAAAGCTGTCATGAATGATAGATAAACCAGAGCCTTGCCGTATATTTGTTTAGTTAATTAGAGTAGAATTTGTTTTAATGGTCATAAGACGGCACAAAATCTTCAGAATCATTAGGATACAAGGAAAGAAGGTATTTAACCCCTGGATGTGTGGATTTATGTACTGCCTGTCTCTACAACAGCACAATGCATAAAACCATCTGCTCTTGTGTTCCTCTTAAGGAACTCATAGATTAAAGTCAATGGAAATGGATGCCTTCAACCAAAATGCTCTCTGGTCGGGTGAAACTTAACAAGAAATGGTCGTTTTAGCTGATCGATGATACTGTCTGTGTCTGGGAAGAAGTCCAGTGTTTGTAGTTTTTGGAAAAAGTCGGGCAAAAGATTTTTCATTCAGGAAAGTTCATTCTAACACCAGCAATCTTACAAGGAAGGAATGCTCTCAGAATGTTGCCAGAAGGATTATTCGCCACCCAGGGTCATTGGTCATGTTAGGCCAGTCTGAACAAATGCAGTGAATAAAAGCTGTGCATGCGTGTAGGATGTTTGTTTTGGCTGAAAGCTGTCTCACCTGATCATTTCATATAAATTGTATACAAAATGTAATGTTAGTCTGAGTTGTGCCTTTGTGTAAAGTTAGGCTCTGTTGCACCTTTGGATATCCAAAAAGGAAATATACAAAAGAATGTAAATGAACTAACTATTGCTATCAATATCAAGAATCAGCAAAGTCTCCAATCAATATATAAATCCAAAAAATGGTATCAAGACCTTGTGTGCAATGCACTATTAGTATAAACAATCAGAACACAACATGTATCTAAATCGTGTCTTTATTGGTTAAAATATAGCAGTAAGAAATGTCAAAAATCCACACATGTAAGACATCACCTCAGGTAGAGCATATTGGGGTAACCACATGATAAAGTGAGCACATGCGTTGTAAACCACTGATAAAAAAGTCTAACAGTACTTTAGATGGAATAGGTAACAACATATATCTGCTGAACTAATAACCTAATAGTTCATCATAGGTAAAGTGACTGGGGCAGATGTTAACAGAAAAAAGCAAAGTGCCTCACATACCCATAGGTTATTAGTTCAACAGATAGCTGTATATGTTACCTATTCCATCTGTTGAACTAATAACCTATGGGTATGTGAGGCACTTTGCTTTTTTCTGTTAACATCTGCCCCAGTCACTTTACCTATGATGAACTATTAGGTTATTAGTGCAGCAGATAGCTGTATATGTTGTTACCTATTCCATCTAAAGTACTGTTAGACTTTTTTATCAGTGGTTTACAACGCATGTGCTCACTTTATCATGAGGTTACCCCAATATGCTCTACCTGAGGTGTTGTCTTACATGTGTGGATTTTTGACATTTCTTACTGCTGTATTTTAACCAATAAAGATACGATTTAGATACATGTTGTGTTCTGATCGCTCATACTAATAGTGCATTGCACACAAGGTCTTGATACCATTTTTTGGATTTATCTGTTGCACCTTTGGGTAGCATTAGGCTGGGTTGTGTTTTTGTGTCTTTGTGCTGAGTTGCGCCTTTGGGTAGCGTTGGGCTCGGTTGCGCCTTTGGGTAGCGTTGGGTTCGGTTGCGCCTTTGGGTATTGTTGGGCTCGGTTGCGCCTTTGGGTATTGTTTGGCTCGGTTGCGCCTTTGGGTGGCGTTGGGCTCAGTTGCGCCTTTGGGTAGTGTTAGGCTCGATTGCGCCTTTGGGTAGCGTTGGGCTCGGTTGCGCCTTTGGATAGCGTTGGGCTCGGTTGCGCCTTTTACATAGCGTTGGGCTCGGTTGCGCCCTTGGGTAGCGTGAGGCTCAGTTGTGCCTTTGGGTAGCGTTGGGCTCGGTTGCGCCCTTGGGTAGCGTGAGGCTCAGTTGTGCCTTTGGGTAGGGTAAGGCTTAGTTGTGCCTTTGGGTAGCCTTAGGCTGGGTTGTGCCTTTGGGTAGCTTTAGGCTGGGTTGTGCCTTTGGGTAGCCTTAGGCTGGGTTGTGCCTTTGGGTAGCTTTAGGCTGGGTTGTGCCTTTGGGTAGCCTTAGGCTGCGTTGGGTCTTTGGGTAGTTTTGGCTGGGTTGTGCCTTTTGGTAGCCTTAGGCTGGGTTGTGCCTTTTGGTAGCCTTAGGCTGGGTTGTGCCTTTGGGTAGCCTTAGGCTCGGTTGTGCCTTTGGGTAGCGTGAGGCTCGGTTGTGCCTTTGTATAGTGTTCGTCTCGGTTTTGCCTGTGGGTAGCCTTAAGCTGGGTTGCACATTTGTGTAGTGTTAAGCTTATTCAGCGTATTGTACCTGTTTGATTTTATTAAGCTGAAGTTTCATCCTCATACATCCACAATCCTTCCAATGTTCTTTAAGTTCCCTTCAGTATAACAGCAGGCCTCAGGGAGTTACATCACTAATATGAACAGATAAGCAGTAATACTTTATGTCCTTATTATTGAGGTCTTGGTGTTCTCACTTCTAAGTTACTGAATACGAGTTATGTCATGCCTCATACTGTTAGCTCCCCTGACACGTCATAGTAAATATGTATATTACTGTTAAACTGCTGGAGCATCATTTTTTATAAACCTGCAATGTACCATTCCTCTTTTATTCCTCCTGGAAATGTGTGCATAAATTGATGCAAGTCACCATGGCCCTTATTTTTACAGTGTCCCCAGTCATGTGAAAACTTGTTAATGTCTTTGAGGACATACCTTCTTTGACAAAAGAAAATTGTACTGTCAATTGGATCATTTATATATTTCCAGGAGGAATAACAAAAGGAGATATATATATATATATATATATATATATATATATATATTTATTATTATTTAAGAGGAAGTATCAGATTGGACTAATCTAACCTGCTGATAGCCCCCTATTGCGCAGAAGGGGCAGAGGATGAAGGTATGTCTCTCTTACCTTCATCCTTGGTGCCGTTCCTGTGCAGTTAGTCTTTTACTCCTCGGTCCGGTAAACTGCTAGGAGCATTGCTCCTTCCCCATAGTGCTGATCCGTCCGCGGCGGCCTGCCCCCTCTAATGATAATCAATGGAGCAGACCGGATTGGCACTATGGGGGCAGGGCAGTAATCATAACTTTCTTACCAGACTGAGAAGTAAACGACTAGGTGCACAGGAACTGTGCTAAGGATGAAGGTAAGAGAGACCTGTCTTCATCCTCAGCGTCTTCTGTGCAATAGGGGTCCATCAGCAGGTTAGATTAGTCTAATCTGCTGATAGTTCCCCTTTAAGTATTAATAAATCCAGAATTTCCTCAAACATATGTATCAGTGGGGTGGTGGCAGTTCTTCTAGTTTGTTCTTTTTCTTTGCCTTGTTTAACCACTTTAAATATAACGTGTAGAAAGTGACTTGTTGATGCCCTTTCCTCTTCTGTCTCTGATCTCTTACAAGCTCCTGGTCCCTCTGCAGTGAGTCTCTGTGGTTTCCTCCATCCTGACTAGTCACTGAACATTTCCATGTCAATGCATTACTGTAAGAGTGTTAGCATGTGCCTAGCCTGTGGGGACTCTCACATTCACTACTTAGGTATTTAGGGTCGTAATCTTGAATTTCTCTTTCTCTCCGTTAAATATCTGATCACTGACATTTCCATATCTTTCTTGTCATCCTATTTCTGTTTCATGTCTGTTGTGAACTAATACAAAACTTTTTGTGCAATCTCTGGCTATGACCTTATCCATTCCCTTGTTTCTGTGGTTTCTGGTTTTCTGTGACCCTATGTTCCCTGTGGTGGTGTCCGTGATGTGCACACTCCAGGCTAGCATTGGATGACGTCATCCGACACAAGCAGCTCAACCTATCATCCCGTTTTTCTCCCAGGGTGGCAGGGGAGAATGATTTTCTTCAGACTGTTATAAACAAAGTGATTGCTGCCAAGGAAGTTAACCACAAAGGTCAAGGTATGTACTTTCATGCAATATTAACATCGGGACCCGCAGCTGGGAAAATCCTCTCCGCTGCTCTGTAATTAAAATATCTCTGTACGGAGTGAAGAGGGTTTTATTATAATGAAAATAAATGATTGTTCTGTAGAGCAAGGAGGAGATCGTCCTCACGGCTGCAGGGTACGTGCCGCCAGTAGGTGGCTGAGACGGAATCTCATTATCACTCAGACAGCACTGGGTTTATATGCCCTGTATCTAAATACAATTCTGCAAATGAGTTACCGTATTTTCTAAATTTAAAGCAGAAAATCTAGTTTAGTCAAGACAAGTTGATGGAGACTCTTCTCCTAAATAGTGTTAATAGACAGGTTTATAGTTAAAAGTAGATTTACAATCAAACATTCAAGTTGCCTGCAGCCACCACTAGGGGGAGCATAAGAGTTAATTGCATACAGTATTAATATTGTATCCAATGTGCAAATAGTATGCAGTAAACTCCAATGCACTTTTAGTGGTGGAAAATAAATGATTTTAAATTTATATCTAGGGTTTATGGAGACCTGTGTCAAAAGACCAAAACTCTACTCCTGAAAAAAAAAAACACAATTAATGCAGGGAAATTGACTTGAAATCCACTGCATGTCTATTTATGTAGCAGGAAGTTTATAGATTTTCCCTTAAGGGCTCCAATGAAGAAGTATAAATCGTCAGTAAACATGCTTTGTGGTGGGTTTTTCTTAGAAAAACATCACAGATTCACAGCAGGGTGGAAGTAGAGTGCCAGGGAGCAGAACAGGTAATACCTTTTCTTTTCCCCAAAGAACTCCTTTAAAATGTAGATAGGGTAGGGTTGTGTAGGACCTCCATCGACTGTAATTGTTAAAGGGAAATGTTAAAGAAAAATCTAACCTGCTGAAATCCTCCTTATAACGCACAGGGTGCTAAGGATGAGGGTCAGTTTTCTTGTGCTATTAGGAGTTAGTTTTTGTGTACTGGGAGGCAGGACTACCACCCCCGGTGCACCTATTTGTCCCCAGCCGGCCCTCCTTTCTAGTGAATATGAGTAGAGCGGGCTGGCCAGGGTGGATCAGTGTGCTGGGTGTTGTAGTCCCGCTCCCAGTGCACCAAAACTACTCAGCATAGGGATTAAACATCTAATGGCATGGAACTGAACTACTAATGGCACCAAAACAGCGCCAAGGATGAAGGCAAGAAATTTACCTTCATCTTCAGCACCCTGTGCGCTATAGGGAGATGTCGGCCGGTTAGGCGCTACAAACCTCATGATACTTTGCCGATAGAACAGCTGAATAGGTTCACACTGTGTTTTGTGCTTGTTTTACTGTTACCATTTCATCACTTTTACTTTTCCAGTATACAAAGGTGTACCCGACTCTGTTATTATATACAGAAAAAAGGTGTACATTACAATGCGTTTTTATTAATAATTTAATGTAAGTCAGTGGGAAATGGATTCTGCTGTATGGCAAAGAGCAGAATACATTTTTAATGTCTGTTCAGTGTTTTTCTGTTCTTTTCAAGGTAAAATGTATAGTTGTTAAACATACACATAAACACAATGTGAACCAAGCCTTAACCCCCCAATCTGCTTAAGTACTAACAAACATAGTACTGCCTTTATTAAAGATGGTGGTGGGGATCCAGGGGTCTCTAAGGAAAAGCAAAAACTCCTATCTAGTGCAGCTTTCTTAAATAGACGGCCATTGAATAAAATAGTTGCCTTGCTGGACCTGGTATTCCCCGCAGTGATGCTGCACACTACAGATACATGTTAGTGCTGAAAACTATTGATAGAAGTGACAGCATCCCCAGCAACAAAGGTTACTGGGAGCAGCACTGGGAATGCAGAGCGTCGCTCCCCCCTACACTATGTGCTGCAATTGTTTGTAGACTCTGTAACTCTAACATACGATTAGGATTCAATTCTTGCATGTGAATAGTGGGTAACCCTCGATATATAGAGGGAAGATGTAATTAAATCATATGTAATGAAGGTGAATTGTATAGCATCAACACAGCTGTCCGCTAAATATATCCAGGGATTATTCAAAGGAACGTGTAACCCTTTCCTCCTTTCTCCGCAGGTCTATGGGTAACAATGAAGCTGCTGCCTGGTGACATTCATCAGATTCGAAAGGAATTTCCTCATCTCGTAGATAGATCTACAGCCGTCGCACGTAAAATGGGATTCCCTGAGATTATCATGCCAGGTGTGCGCCGCTACAATTACTGGGGTTAATGGGGAAGGGCAGCCTTTTTCAGTGCCTGTAATTTAGTGTTGTAGCAATTAGGACTAGATTAAAGGCATTATCCTGGAGAGAAAAATGTACGTACACGTCTTCATGTCTTTACATTCAGAACGGTCAGCCATTGATTATAATGGGCCGGCACTTTGTGGTGGAAGTCGCAGTGGTTGCAATGTCACCAGTGTCTTAAGTGGGAAGAAAAGAAGCTTGTTAGAAGTAAAATGTAGATACTTGCCTATGTAGCCCTATAGACTCCTGGTTCTGTAGCATGAAGATAATTCAAAGCCAGTTATTTTCTACTTGCCAAAGTTTGCGGGAAAAGCACGAGATACAGAGGACGTGTCTGTCAGACAGTCTGTATGTATGAGGAACATTCCCGCATTATCTGTACGGTACAGGCTGCAGAGCATCTTGTCAGAACTTTTTACTCCACACCTTTCTCGTGTGTGTGTATGTATGTGTGTGTGTGTGTGTGTGTATATATATATATATATATATATATATATATATATATATATATATATATATATATATATACAGTGGTGTCTTGGATTACGAGCATAATTCATTCTGGGACCGTGCTTGTAATCCAAATCCACTCTTAAACCAAAGCAACTTTTCCCATAAGAAATTATAGAAATGCAGACAGTTTGATCCACACCCCAAAAATAATGATTTATTATTCTGAATAACATGTAAAACTAATAAAACAAACATTCAGAAACAGCTGAATATGTGATATTATAAGTTACTGTACAGTAATGGAGAGGATGGGAAAGACAAGGGCGGACAGAGACTGCAGGGAGCATGAAGGAATGAGCAGGACAGATGTGGGCACATACATGCAGCATTCTCTGTCCAGGGAGAGAGGGGTTACAGCTGTGGCAAGACTGCCTCCACAGTCCTGTCCCCTGATGTGAGCCCCAGCCTGAAGTGGATCTGCTATGATTTGGAAGGTGAGGGAGACTTTCTGGGTCAGAGTACAGTGCTGTAGACCCCGCTATGCAGACTATGCCCCTCCTCCACTGGCCCTTCCACCCAGTACAGGGAGCTCTTAAACCAAGTCACAATTTTGAAAACTGTGAGCTCTTAAACCAAAACGTTCTTAAAACAAGTTACTCTTAAACAAGGTACCACTGTATATATATATAAATATAAATTGTGTGTACATGTATGTATTATATAACCTCTATATAGTAGTTGGGTCCTCTTTGTGCTTCCATGTAGGTAGCCTCCCCCCTCCCCTCTTGTAAGTACTAATCTGGTATTTCCAGTCATTTCCTTTTTGTCAAGATGGCAGAAGTGGGAGGTCAGTGAGGTACGTAACACACACACACACACACACACATCTATCTTCTAAGACGACCCCTTTTAGGGACACTCATTTGACATATATTGAAGGATTTCGCTGGTCTACTTCATGATGGATACTAACAAGGCCTGATATCAATTTGAATGGAGTCTGTCAGATTTCAGTCACTTGTCCATTGCGTTATTGAATTATAACCGGACCATAAAATGCTGCTGGCTTTAAAAAAAAGTTTTATTTTTTTTTAATGGCTATTCAGATGAGACAGCAACCCTGAACCTCCAGTGCAGATACTGTGTACTTATTGCATTTTAAGTCTGGGTTCACACTACGTATATTTCAGTCAGTATTGCAACCAAAACCAGGAGTGGATTAAAAACACAGAAAGGATCTGTTCACACAATGTTGAAATTGAGTGGATGGCCGCCATTTAATGGCAAATATTTGCTGTTATTTTAGAACAACGGCCGTTGTATTAAATTAATGGCAGTTATTCCCTGTTATATGGCGGCCATCCACTCAATTTCACCATTATGTGAACAGAGCCTTTCTGTGTTTTTAATCCACTCCTGGTTTTGGTTGCAATACTGACTGAAATATACGTAGTGTGAACCCAGCCTTAATGTACATTTTTTATTTTTCACCGTGGAACTCCCTTTGAGAGAATAGAGTTTATCCACAAAAACAAAAAACGTGATAGAAATGCAAAAGAAATGCAGTCTGGAGAGTCAGGGAAGTAAAGAAAAAGTTACGAAGGTTATAAAGAGACCTGATCAGAAGGTGAGCGAGAAGGAAATAAAGAGTAATATAAGGAAGAATAGGATGAAGACAAGAGGAGGGGTGTCAGACAGGGGTGTCTCTCATTAAAGTTTTGATAGAAGAAACTTTTCCTGTTGTCAGTTCATCTTCCTGTCTTTTACCTCCTACCTTTTTACCTTTGTGATCGGCGTTCCACCATACAGATATGACTGTCGGATACACCTGATTGAGCATTCCCTTTATTATGTATACAGTCTTTCAGGTCTGTGCTGGAGTGAAATCTCTTTAAGTGTAATGTTTACCCCTTCCTTCATGGCTTCCCTTTTATAAGACATCATCTTCTGGAAGCAGAGTGCATTGTGTTGGCCTGGATTCCTTCTTGGTAGTTTTATAAGCCATGAAAGCACAGCGATGTTCTTTTATTAATTATGCATGAGCCCCGCCACAGCAATAGAACATCCTGGCTGTTACATTAAACTCCAGCAAGGTTTTTTTGGAGTTGTATCTGGAGGCTTTCTCTTTTTTGGCTTTACTTGTTCTTAAAGGAAAATTTTAAAGCTACAGAGGAAAACGTTCCTTAATATGTGGCCTTCAGAACTCATGGATGAAACGTATGTAAAAAATTTGATCCAAAATATGGTGCACAGCTAATAGATAGTCTAAGATTGCTTGTTCATGTACAGCTGTTTCCGAATATATACATATTGTTTAAATGGATTAAATTAGAACTGTCCATAATGTTGGCCAAATGCTCAGGCACCCACCGTATACTTGGCTGAGCCTATATGTCTAAAGAATGGTGAAAGATTAGTCTAATGCCATACCTCTCCCAAAATGAAGAGGTGTGTTAAAGGGGTAGTCCGGTGAAAATCTTTTTCTTTAAAATCAACTGGTGTCAGAAAGTTATATAGATTTGTAATTTACTTCTGTTAAAAAATCTTAAGTCTTCCTATCAGCTACTATATGTCATGCAGGAAAGTTGTTTTATTTTCAGTCTGACACAGTGCTCTCTGCTGACATCTCTGGCCGAGACACAAACTCTGTCTAGGTTTTCCATGAATCCCCATAGGAAACCTATCCTGCTCTGGACAGTTCCTGTCTCGGCCAGAGATGTCAGCAGAGATAACTGTCAGAATAAAAATAAAACAACATTTCCTGCAGGACATACAGCAGCTAATAAGTATGGGAAGACTTGAGATTTTTTAATAGAAGTAAATGACAAATCTATGTAACCTTCTCACACCAGTTGATTTGAAAGAATAAGATTTTCGCTGGACAACCCCTATAAAAACCAGCATGTCTGATCATTCTCTCGACAGACTTAAAGGGGTATTTCTATGTTAACTAATATAGTTATACTTGTTAGGCTCATCATGTTAAATATTTTTTCAAATGTTTTAATTTAGCAAAGTTGCCCCCTTTTCCTGGTATCCCCCACTCATTTTTCCCTCTTGTTGACAGGTTTCAGACCACCAATCTGCCCTAATAGCAGTGGTCTGGCCGGTATATACATAGCTATAGTGTAGATGTGCGGAGAAAGTGTGTATATGAACTATATAATATATATACAAATATGTATATCGGCCATACCCCTGCTTTTAGAGCAGAGTGGTGGTGGATAACCTAGGGCCAGGATGGAAAACCTTCAGCCCCCCAGCTGTTGCAAAACTACAATTCCCATCATGCCTAGACAGCCTATGGCTTTCCAGGCATGATGGGAATGGTAGTTTTGCAACAGCTGGAGGGCCGAGGTTCCCCATCCCTTCCATAGGGTGACTAATCTGTTCTGTTTATGCTTTTTGCAGTGACCATGTCCGCTAATTGCAATTTTTCTATTTTTTTCTTTAGGTGATGTTCGCAATGATATCTATGTTACACTGTTTCAGGGGGACTACGATAGAGGCAACAAGACCACAGCTAAGAATGTGGAGGTCACAATGTCTGTATTTGATGAGGATGGAAAGCGGCTGGAGGTAATTCTTACCTGCTTTGTCTGGCCCAGTTTATGCTATAGACCAGGGTGTCAAACTCACAGCCCTTCCGCTGTTGCAAAATAACAGTTGCTATCATGCTTGAACAGCCAAAGGTTTAGCTGTCCAGGCATGTTGGGAACTGGGAACTGTAGCCATGTTTTCCTGGCAGTCCTAGGGCTGAATCCAACTTCTCCAGCCACTGGGAGTCAAATGTTTAACATTTGGCAAGTTCCCTTGTGATTTTCACAACTTGACTGCTAAGTATAGGTGTGCAACACTTTATCATTTACAGTATAAGCTCTCATTTTTTTTCTGAATATTTCTAATTTATACTGCTTTGTCTTTAATCACATATTGCAACTTTTAGGGGTGACTTCACACAGGACGTATCGCAGCGGAAATCTCGCTGCGAGTTTTGCAGCGAGATCCGCTACGAGGTAAGGTCCTGGCAGGTCCCTGTGAATACATACTTGCAGCGGTCTTTCAGACTGCTGCGAGTATGTAAATCACCTGCCCCTTAACCCCTTTCGATATGTTCACACTAAGTAAAACAGGCAGAATTCTGCGGCTTAACCTTTATGCTGTAGTATCCCGCCTGTCCCAGTGTGCCATAGCCTGTCTGTGGGAGAGAGTGCGCTCCTCCACAGCCGCTGCTCTCCGCTCAAAGAAGTGACTTGTCACTTGTTAGAGCGGGGGAGCGTTCACCCTCTCATTCACTGAGTACAGCGGGATTCTGCTGCGGAGGGATCCGCTGCGGAATTCCGCGGTACTTGCTCAGTGTGAACATACCCTTAATCGGCTCCCGCTGTATACAATTCATTACCTGACTTCAAACCTTGCTGCACAGGGTCCTGGCTTCCTGCTCTCTTGCCCAGCCAATCAATGGCTGCTGCTCGGCATCACACTGATTGGCTGATAAAATAACTTCCACTTATCGACAGGACGGGTAATAAATGCGCCTTGACCTTGGGACCTTCAGCAATTTCTATAAAGATGATCCTTGACTTCCCCATGTGACTGTTGCAGCGGTACACTTGCATTTACCGCTATGAAATCGTGTTCAGCAATCCCTGTCATACCCATAACCGTGAATGGAGCATTGGTCATGCAAACACATTGTTGCTTCATTCCCAAGGAGCACTCAGGGTCTGCTATTCATGGGAATTTGCCGACTGTCTGCCTCTTCCGACCTATGGATGCATAGGTGTTGTAGTTTTGTGTCAGTGCAGAATGAAGCCCATTAAAGGACACATAAGGGGTTAAAAATGTTGCTTTTCTTGTTTATATAGAAGTCTGTACATTACCTTGTAGTGTACGGTATATACTGTATACATTTAATCCTTTTTCTTATAATATTTCCCATTGATATCTCAGCATTATGTTTTGAATGTTTCATTCCATCACAAGTTAAAAGGCTTCTGGTGATCGGTTATTAAGCAGCTTTGATGTAAGCCTTGCGGTGCTGGATGATGGGGCCTAATGCCTGCGCACAGGCGCTCACAACACCTACATTTATTTGTTTTTTCGTCTTTCCTTTGTTTCCCTCTCTAGAACGTGATTTACCAGGGGGCTGGAGATGAAGCTATGTCAGAATACAAATCAGTCATATACTATCAAGTGAAGCAGCCGCGGTGGTTTGAGACTGTGAAGGTAAACTGCTCAGTGCTAAAACCCTTTATGAATATTGTAAATATCACATAGGCTTATAATGCAAATAACACAGCACCAAAGGCAGATCATGTTAGTGAATTTTAGCGCGTGCTTACCACCCTGCCGCCCCAGAGACATTTATTTGCTTCTGGAGGATTCTTTTCAGGAAAAGGCACTACCCTTGTTCAGACTCTTATTATGTTTAAATAAATAGGGCTTAGCTGCAATACCAGGCAAAGCCATGAACATGTATGGCATCGTCATGACCTCATACAAGCTTATCTCTGCCCCTTAATATAGATATTTTCCTGGATACTGGTTAAAGGGTTTGGGCTTATTATTGCTTCAAGACTGGATTTTAAGTTTAAAGTCTTAAGGGGTATATCTATCTGAGCATGTTGTTCCATACGCACAGAATAGGGGATAACATGCTGATCGGTGGGCGTCCAACCACAGATTGGATCTCAAGGTCAACCCCTGAACTGTGTCAGAATTTTCCCTAGAATTAATAAAGTGCACTGTACGTGTGTGGTCTTTGCTCCATTTATTCTCTATGGGGCTGCTGAACTATTCCGAGTGCTGAACTCTGAACTGTACAGTGGCCCCATAGCGAGTGAGAGGACGTGCGTGCTTGGTGCACACTATTCGTTCCAGGGAAAATGCTTTTCTTCTTTCCCCAGACATCAGAAAGGAGTCAGCACATCTCCATACACACAAGATGGTCCTGCTAAAATTAAGGGAATGTGTCTGCCTATTGGTACATTGATTTTCATATTGTTCCTAAGACTTCATCTCTGTATTAAAGGTCGCTATTCCTATTGAAGATGTGAATCGGAGCCACTTAAGGTTCACTTTCCGGCACAGATCTTCCCAGGAGTGTAAGTATTACGTAGGAGTTCTTGTATCCATGACTTGTTATAGTTTAGAGTGTATAATTTAATCCTTACACTTAAAGGGCTATTCCCATCACCTAAACTTTTTATGAGGTGTTGAGAAATGCAAAAGAAAGCAATTTTGCTAATACTTTGCTATAGGAATATACCCAGAATATACCGAGGAATTGGTTATATGGTTTTCTATGAGTATATTATCTGTCTGAGCAATAATTTACACCATGATGGTGCATATTGGCATCTGCCAGTAACTCGACCAACTTCTGGCATCCTCTAAAAGTTTGGAGCAGGACCATATACTCTCTGATTGACTCAGAGGGTAGATGGTTATAGTATGTACATATATATATATATATATATATATATATATATATATATATATATATATATATATATATATATTTATATATAATATGTGTGTGTGTTTTGACACAGGAATGCCATTTTTTGGGGGCTGCAAACTCTATAGATTGGTAGATCACATTGATATAAAATGGCCACTAGACTGCATATAATTCCCAGTCAGTGAATAGTCTGACATGTCCCTATCAGATATTCAGTTTTGATGAATACCCCCTAGTATTTTCTGGACAGTATCTTCTATGTGTAGATCCCATTTGACAGGTCAGTGTATGAATCCTAGATACACTTCTAACCATACAGGTCTCCTTTCTCTCCGTAGCTAAAGATAAGTCTGAGAAGATATTTGCAGTGGCATTTGTCAAACTTATGAGATATGATGGAACAACACTAAGAGACGGAGAACATGACCTCATAGTTTACAAGGTATTTTCATGGGGTTGCTATAAGTGATGGTTATTATGATTGCCATTGATAAATCCAGATCTGTGGGCTTTACTAGTTATGCAATAGTGGTCAAATATATGTGTCTCCAGAGATCAGACACTTTCATCTATACGCTTTGGAAAGGTATTATTTGTTTATTTAAATCCTCAAAAAAAAATCCTATATGTTAGCTACTTTAGAGGTGAATCACAATTGCGACACGTTAGAATGGTCATCTGACAATACATTGGATTACAAAGAGTCACCCTGCCGGGGCCTTAAGCCATAATATGCAAGTAAATCCAGTAGTGAATGTTCAGTTTCCCTGCAGCGCCACCACAGGAGGCATTAAGAATTGCACCATGCCTTTTAAAAATCAATGTGATGTCAGTGTGTTGCTGGACATGTTCTCCAGAGACACAGATAACTCTTTGTAGCCGCTCTTCACTCTGTCCATGACGTAATGTTCCTATAGACCGGAACCCCTTTAATTTCCTTGCAGTGTAGTAAGAGAAATAAAATTTACTGAAGGAATCCCATGTTTATATTATGTTCCCACCTCTACCATATTGACTTCAATAATACATCTGCTGATATCTTGTTTGTATTATTACCTTAATAAAGAGTCTGACTATGCAATAAATATCCCGTATAGTTAATATTAAAAAATAGATTTGTGAGTTACGCCGGCATTAATCGCAATATGTGTTTGGGAGAATAAGTGGCGCATTACTTTCCCATTTAATTGGATGCCAGCGATCGGTAGAACAAATTCATGAATCTCAAGTTGTGGATGAAATTACTGTAGTAATTAAACACTTTATTCCTGGAGATGGAGCTGTGCCGGCTGATGGCGGCTGGGAATAACGGATGTGTTTATATTCACAAGATCCCGTGTTCTCCTGGTAAAGACTACCTTATAATGAGATGCTTCCTGCAGCTCCAGCGTCGTAAGAACAACCCATTTATTAGCAGCTCTTAAGCATGGATATTTAGATTTCTTATTTTTCATATCACAGGCAGAGGCCAAGAAACTTGAAGATGCGTCGACTTACCTCAGCCTTCCCGCGACTAAGATTGAATTGGAAGAGAAGGGTCACTCGGCCACAGGGAAGAGCATGCAAAATCTGGGCTGCTGCACCATCAGCAAAGACTCGTTCCAAATATCTACTCTTGTCTGCTCAACTAAACTCACACAAAATGGTAAATGGTAAAGATTATACATAGTACCCAGTGGTAGTGTAAATATGGTGTTATATCTCCCTAGTGACTATATGTGGTGGAGTAATCTAAAGCATCTTCAAACATGATCAGAAAAACTGGAACATTTCAAAGTCAATTTTGGTTACTGGTGACCCTATCAATATTATAATGATATCTATGTTAGGCCTCATACATTACCCACAGAGCCTTCCAGGTATTTGTATTGACCCTTTATTCTGGTTAATTTGAGAAGAGACCTGCCCCCTGTGATGACTCTATGCCCCAAAAGGTTGTATAGTTGGAGGTTACCTTTTACTCTGTCATCTCTAGAGCCCAAGCATCATAGCAGTGGTGTCAAGCTATAGCATGCACATCTACTGTCTACCCACTTTCATTGACTTGCATGGCTCCTTTTCACACAATGAGCCTCGTACACAAATCATACAGGGCAGGGAGGAGTGGGGTATAAGAAGGCGTGCATGCTGTAGCTCAGCACTACCTCTGAGCATGATCTCTTTTAAGGGAAGCTGCCACTAGGTTTATGCTGCCTTAAATGAGGGCAGCATAAACTATTTAAAAAAATGCTAAACAGAGCAATGTATTACTTCTGTTCTGACATTCTCCTAATATGCAGGAGAATGGGATTTGTGCTGCACCACTCACCCCACCCTCTAGCTGGTGATTTACTTTAGACTGCTTTTATGTATCATGGAGAGGTAACTGCTAATCAGCAGGTGGTGGGTGAAGTGTGCTGGTGCTCATGAATATCAAGGACTACTGAGCTTACACACATAATGGAGAGGACTAGTTTGCCATGTTTCAACATTGTTATTCAGAGGAGATATCTCTGAATCATCTGCCCAGAACAATGTAAGTGATACATCATTCTGTTCAGCTTCTCTGTCACTAGTTTATGCTACCCTTAAATGCAGCAACACAAACCTACAGAATGAGTTTCATTAAGGTAGCTGTACACATTATAAGTGTTGGCTGACCACATTTTAGGAAAAGCATCAGGCATGTTGGATTTCATTTGCCTGACGTTCTACGGCAGGCGTCCAGTGGCTTTACCCACATTCAGAATGCGTGCATGCTCAACCAACCAAGCATGCATGTGGCGGGGGGATTGAGAGCTCTTTATCCAACCACCTAGCATATGCCATTGTCTAATGCCATGAAAACAGTGGCCTTCATCCTACCCTTTTATGTCGCTCCCCCTATCCATATTCCCAATCCTTGCACCATCTTTGCACTTGCACTCTAGTATCAGTTTGTGTAGCGGGTCACAACTCCATTTTGCACACAAGCCATTAGTTTTGTGGGACATTCTTGTTGTTCTTTCTGTTATTATGAAGCCGCCTTTTAGATTTATATTCTAATCTGCTGTGGCCTTTCTCTCCGTAGTTGATTTGCTGGGGCTGTTGAAGTGGCGCTCCAATACAAACCTACTACAGCAGAATTTACGGCAGTTAATGAATGTGGATGGAGGGGAAGTGGTGAAGGTAAATCTCCCATCTCATTTGCATTATATGCTCCAAACATCACAAATACCATCAGATTCATTATATATAAGAGAGTTATCACTAGACTTCACCTTGGAGCAGCCGTGTGGACAGCCTGTGAGTGGAGGTTGTATGTTTGGAAACTCTTCTGACCCTACGTTTGTGTCTTTAGTTCTTGCAGGACACTTTGGACGCGCTGTTTAACATCATAATGGAGAACTCTGAGAGTGAGACGTTTGATATATTAGTCTTTGATGCCTTGGTAAGTTATATCAGAGGAAACGTGGCGATCAAGAACATGGTATTATTTCTTCATGTTTTCACTGCTGGAAAGCTGTTGTCTTGATTCGTCTTCCTGAACACATTTGCAATCTCTTTTATTTTGTGTCTGAGTTGTAAGCTGGTAAAAGAATCCTCAGCATGAGAAATTGTGACACAGTACAATGCATATAAATTGTAATGTGCAGAATATTTGGTTTATTTTAGAAGGACATATTAGAATTGTATAACATGATCTCATTGTTGCTTCTCATCTCCCCCCCCACCACCACCAACTAAGCTCAGATTGTGCTTCTTGTTCTTGTGTTCGGTTTCTTATTAAAGGAGCCCTATTAATCCTGATTAATATAGTTATGGCTTTATGGCTATGGTTATTGGCCGTACATGCTTAGTAACTTAACCAATTATGTGGGTAGTAGGTATGGAAACAGGGGTCTTATAAGTCAGACACCCTGCAGTCCTACATTTATCTCCTATCATGTGGAGACTTAACGAGCAAACGTTCTCCTTAAAAAATATTTTGTGAACAGGTTTATGCTGCTCCATCTAAAGATAGCATAAGCTAGTGATTGCAAAGCTGAACAGAATGATGTATCACTTACATTGTTCTGTGCAGCTGATTCAGAGATATCTTCCTGAATAACAAGGACGATAACTAGACCCCTCCATTATATGTGTGTGTGCACTCAGTAGTCCTGGATATTTTTGAGCATCAGCACACTTTGCTCACCAGCCACTGACTGGCAGTTGCCTATCTATACTGTATATATACTGTGTATAGACAGAGAGATGTCAATTAGCAGCTGGAGGGAGTTGTGGGGTATGAAACTCATTCTCCTGCATATCAGGAGAACAGCTGAACAGAATGATGCAAGTAATACCCCGTTCTGTTCTCATTTGAAGCAGCATAAGCCTTGTGACAGATTCCCTTTAAGGAGTGTGGAATCCTGTAGGCCATGCAGTGCTGCACTAGGTAAAAATTGTACAGAGAAGTAAATAAAAACAACAATATAGGAATACCCATAGTATTGGAGTATGGAGGGTTCAGAGACACTAGAAGCCTAGGATCTGGGTCTAGTTCAGGATGCTTATTTCCTATAGATACATATGGATCCTGGTTAGCTTTGTATATGTGCAAGAAGATAAACTAGCTAGATCTGTGGAAAGAAAAGGAAATCTAGGTCTTCAAAAAAACTATGTCAAAAAAGTTTCTTCTACAAGACTGAACTGTCTGTAGATGGGCTCATTGTCTCCAGAGAATCTGTTACCTTGACAAAATGCTGTTTAATATGTAATGAACATGTTGTCTGGCTCAGCTTTCCCTCTAAAGTTCATTCTTTCAGCTTTTCTGATATTTTTCTCTCAGAATGGCCGTCCTGCGCTGTAGGCGTAGATGAGAGAGCGCTCCCCAGCTCAGGTTCTGCCTCCTGCCAGCATGCATTATTTATAAGAGCCACACTTTATTATTTTTCATTGCAGGTGTTCATTATTGGTCTGATTGCGGATCGGAAGTTTCAACACTTCAACCCAGTCCTGGAAACTTACATAAAGAAGCACTTTAGTGCAACCTTGGCTTACACGTATGTTTCATCCTTCCCCCTATTAATATATGAGTTGTGACAGTGCGAGCCGGATACATGAATAACCAAAGAGCAACTGGAGTATCTCTGCCTGAGGTTTAAAAATTCATCACAAGTTTTTGACCTATTTAAAAAAATGCAAATAGATGCATAATTCTCAGCTGAAAGAAAAGTTTGTTTTGCAATTTGCTATTTTTTTCCCCTTCTCGTTATTCAGGGCAGGTACTTCTTCTAAAAGATCACATAATTAGGTTTAATGTTATGTTACAAGTCAATGCGGCGTAGGCTATCGCAGCTTGCTCCCTTTAGCCTTCATTTAATCTGTGGACTAAAACACTTATTGGCTGCTATTTATGTTATTTGTGTCCTGCTGCTCCTAAAATGCCTCCATACAAAAGAATACAGCACCTGGCTGGTTACCCTGCTACACCCACGCCAATTGCCAACCTCAAGGAATTCGGCCTGAAATCATTCATAAAGACAATTACAACCTCTAGGTAGGAAGTAATCACAGGCCAAGTAGTCATATTCAGCATAAAGACCGCTGTTTTTTTTGCAGCTTTGGCAATTAAAATATGCTTTCTATATAGAGATCCTCAATTTCAATATAGAGACCATGCATTAATTTTGGGGCAATCGTACACACTCAATGGGGGTTAATTCCCCATGTGGGTGTGGGGTGACAATAAATAAGCATAATCTAAACAAGTGATAGACTAGTACCGAGAGAGAGTGGTCTCTGCCATACAATGCTATAAGCCAAAGTGGCCAGTGGAAATTAAATGGGGCACTGTCACTTTAAAAAAAAAAAAAAAAGTTTGGGAAATAGTGGGGAAGAGCATGTTCTCCTCCATTTCTGTGTCATGCGATTGAGAAGACGGACTTGGGGTTCTATTATACAAAGCAATATTTAACTATTAATGTCTAACGATAAACAATTGCAAACGAGATTCGTTAACCTGAAATCGTTCACCATATTACACAGAACGATGGGCGTTATGGTGCGTTTACACAGAGATTTATCTGACAGATTTTTAAAGCCAAAGCCAGCAACAGATTAGGTCAAAAAATAGAAAATTGAGATTTCTCCTCTTTTCAAATCCAATCCTGGCTTTGGCTTCAAATATCTGTCAGAAAAATCTCTGTGTAAATGCACCATTAGTTACAATCCTTACTACAACCGCTACTACGATTGTTTATTCCTTCTGATCCCAGCAAAAGAAGGAATAGTGGTGTGCCATTACACTGAAGGATTAGTGAACAAATGCGAAATTAAAGCAAACGAATGTGGAATTACAGCAAACGATTAACGAAGATTTTAGGGTCAGATCTAAATCAACGATCAGCACCACACAAACTGTTTTTCGATCGTCTCCTGCAATTACACAGGGCGATCATTGTTTAAATTTGAAAAATATAATGATTTTTCGCACAATAATTGTCCCGAGTAATAGGGCCCTTACAGTGCGAGTCTATGGGACCATCTAGGGTACAGAGACAAAGAGCCAGGAGAGAGGTGCTTAGACGTCCCCTTTTCTCTTTCCTTGTTCTAGCAGTCAGCCGTGGTTTAAGTACTAAAACTTTTGAATTGTCTCCAGAGTATATTAAAGTTTATTTATGTTTTAAAGAGACAGGAACACGTTAAGGGTCCATTGACATGCACAGGATCTGCCGCAGGTTAGGCAAAAACAGGTTTGTCAATAGGTGATTACCATAGGGACACATCTGGCTGCTTAGAAGCTGTATTCACAAGAGAGTAGGGTAGTTCTGATTATGAAAGCTATTTTATTATTTCTTTTTTTGCAGAATAGCTTTTTTTTTTTTTTTGGAGCAATAATATAATAGTTATAAAAACTGCACAATGGGTTGTTGGTTCTAGCTGGCAGATAGGCAGCACTCAGAAAATGGGGCTATGAATGAGGGAGCAAGCACAAACCCCAAACCTGCCCATCTAAAAGGTCCCTGCTTAATAGCTTTGATATTCTTGCCTTTCCCTCCCGATGACACCTCTGCTCTCCATTAGCGAGTTATAATTATTCCCTGCATATCGCTGCCAATTGTGGTCACTAATGTGGATATCTGTGTGTCTGTTCCAGAAAACTGACAAAGGTGCTAAAGAACTATGTGGACAACGCAGATAAACCTGGAATCACAGAACAAGTCTTCAAAGTCATGAAAGCACTGGAATATATCTTCAAGTTCATCGTCCGCTCCAGAGTATTATTTATTCAGTAAGTCCTTCTATATAGAAGCACCACTGGTCTGTTTTTATTACTGCTAAATGAGGTGTTCTATACAAGACAATTCCATTGAGTTGTAGGATTCACAGTTTATGGTTTCATTGTTAGATGTGCCATCTGGCAGCACCGTGACTCTGGTTAGTATTGTTGCCTTGCAGCGCTGGGGTCCTGGTTCAAATCCCACCAAGGACAATATCTAAATGTTCTCTCCATTGTTAGTGCTCAGCAGAATCTTAAATGCAGCTTTGGTTGTGAATGGAGCTTTAGTGGAGCCATGGTGTATTTTGTAGAATAGTACATTCACCACAATGCTCAGAGGTTTATTAAGTAAATCCAGGCGTCTTACAACCCGCTGTGAAGTTGATGATCTGCTACTGTAACACATCATTCAAACAACCTGGCCTGGAGAAATTTTATTTCTATTTCTTCTTAGAATGTAATAATAATAATTAAATAATAATAAATGTATCACCTGCCACTGATAACATGCTGCTTAAAACAAAAGAAAGCGAGGCTGTGACCGTGACAATCATCTCAGCTTACCACTGACAGAGACAGGACAGCGCTGCAGCCGGTGATTGGCTGAGCGGGCTTTCACTGCCAACATAAGTCCATCTTGGCCGTAGTAGTGAGTGTCAAACAACGGCCATTGTTGCACTAAAAATTACATTGCTTTCAATGCACAACGGCCAGAATTAAGTGACATGTCAATTATTTCCACGGCCGTAGAGAACAACGGACTTTCTTGTCATAAAAAAATACGTTTTGTGAATGTAGCCTTAGGCCATGTTTACACAATGTGTGTTTCGTGTAAATGATGGCCATTGTTGCAATTTGCAATAACGCCCGTGATTTACACAAAACAGATGTTGTATTGTGAATTAATGGAATCCCTTCCGGAGCATACACACATAGTATACGCTCCGGCCGTGATTCCATCCGGCAGCACAGAAAAATGACATGTCGGTTTTCTGCGGCCGCTACTCATTGGAAAGTGGCCGCAGAGAACCTGTCTGGGCACACAGTGGAGCCGCACGCTCAATTGTGTGCAGCAGTGAATTCGGATGCGGGTGCGCCTGTGTCCGCATTCATCAGAAATGAAGATAATCAGTCTTCAGTAACATCAGCCGTTCTGAGACCCGGCCGGTGTTATACAAAGTGTGAACATGGCCTTAAAATGTAATCTTTACTTTTGAAGTGTATTGTGGTTTTCTCTCATTTAATCCTTGCTCTCTTTTCATATGGATCTTATATGGTTGAATTTTTTTTATTTTTTTTTTTCAGACTTTATGAAAATAAGGGAGAAGCTGAGTTTATGGAATCCTTACGGCAGCTCTTTAAGTCCATCAATGATATGACAAGCAGCCAGACTGACCAGACTGTCATAGTCAAGGTGAGCTGTGACAACAACGTCTTCCTTAATGTTCTTAGTTTGTATAGGGGTAAAGTAATAAACTTCTGTTTTACGCCTCTCTGTGGCTTAGCCATTGTTCAAGGAGGCTGATCAGAAAACATGGCTGATTTTTATGGAAACCGCACCACCCCTGTCCTGAGTTTGGGTGTGGGTTTTGAAGCTCAGTTCCTTTAAAGCTAATGGAGAGAGTTGTGATACCGCACACAACCTGAGGACAGGGTTTTTTTTTTATTTTTCTTCTAACTCTGGAAATCCCCTTTAAGCAAAATATATTGCTTGTTTTATATTTTTTTGCTTTAAGCTTCATTACAAAAAAAGTAGTAGTGAAACTGCAGTAGAACCACATTACATATCAAACAGCTTGATATGAGCTTAGAAAAAAAAGAAACCTTAAAATGCTTCCGGCGATGTAAACCTTTCTTTTTCCCAGGGTAGCGAGTAGAGTTTAGGATTCCTGGCTTTTTACATACTGATTAGCATGTCTGTGCAGGAAAGGGAGAAAACCAATGGTTTATTTACTTAATATCAGACGGCAAAATGGATTTACATCTGTGCAGTGCAGGGGAGGGGGATGCAGAACGGGGGAAAAAAACCTTCAGATTTCACATTGGCCTATTTCAGTGACCTGAAAAAGTAAGAAAGTAAGGCATCTCTAATCACAGAATGACTTATAGGTTTATGTAAATGGGGTTTGTTTTCATCCGCACCACTTAAGAACATAATGCCAATCAATTCACTTTGAAGGTTCGTTTGTAATTGCCAATAAGGTTACATTTATTTTGGGTATTGATGATAGATTGACCACTATTGATCATGCAATGACAGATTGAGGAGGTAGGAAATATAAGGCTGTAGACCTTTTCACAACAAACCCATGACAGTTCTCTATGGTTTCCAAACCTATAGTTTGGTGCAAATTTCACCCTATGTATTGCAAAGGGTAAACTTCACCGTAAATAATCCACAGTAAAATTCACATGCTGCAGATTGAAAATATCCATACAGAATTGAGGGAATACTCACAACTTGGCGGGTTGGCCTACAACTCCCATCATGCCTGGGCATGATGGAAATTCTAGTTTTGCAATGGCTGGAGGGACGTACTGTAAGTTTGACCACCCCCACTATAGAGTATACCAGTATTACATAACTGAGCTTTGCCTATAGATAATAAATTTTTTTAAGCATATATGGCTTATTGCACCTCTAAAATAATAATAAAAAATAATATATATATATATATATATATATATATATATATATATATATATATATATAATCTCTATCGGATCAACTGTATACAGTTTAAAGGGCCCGTGGTAATGATGGCTCCTGTGTCACAGGAAGTGCTGTTTTTCCCATGATAATGAGAAAAAAAAATAATGAATGTATATTGCAAACTTGCTTTATATCACATCTACTGCTGATTTAGATTTTGAAAGTTATAACAACAGTGACACTTTAAAGAAACCCTCTGCAACTAGAAAATGATCGAAGTCAAATAGAATGGCTACAATACAGTTAGTCCTGAACATTTTTGCAATTTGAAAACTATTCAATGAAGAAACGGAGGCTCTCCCAATACGTCAGCATTGTTTTCATCCATCCCATTAATAGCAAATTAATTCCAGTGGTATATCCATGGGAACAGGGCTAACCGCACATTATTGAAGCACGGGAAGGAAGAAAAGGAGCGTTAGCCGGGGTCACCTGAAAAGCCATTTCTGTGACCTTCATGAGTTAGTAGAACTGCTTCCATTCATAAAGAATATTGATCCCTAACCTCCGGGGGATGTAATCTGGTTTTGGACACAGTTGTTCACAGTTTCCGCTAATAAACATAAAAACGTAATCTTTCCAAAGCTGAAATTCCTGGTTTGTTGAAATCCTGGTGGTATAGCTTGTGCCAAATATTCTCATTTCCTATGCTAAGTATTACATATCTCCTATTATGCTAACGAAATCTGATTAGAGTCATGTATTGATTATAAGACATAATGAAAATATCTGACACTTCAGCTGGATGGAGCGTTCTCGCTCCTGATTAATGTAGAGAATGTATCAGAATGATACAGGATTAGGTTATATTACCAATGCAGACGGGAAATGTGCATTGCTCCTTCTATTTATTAGCCACAGCTACCACCTCCTGACCTGGAGGATAGATGAGTTAGTACTAGTGTTCTGCGAGCACCAAAATGCTTGAGTGCTCGACTCGTGCAACGAATCTCATTGAAGTCAATGGGAGACTCGAGGTTAACCATGTTTTGTCCCTCAAAGGGTTGTGTAAACGAAATATTCAGTATTTGGTATTAAAAAAATGCAATAGGTTGCAATAGGACACATTAGAACTTGAACATGCTCGCTCTACAGTAGTTAATACATGATTGTCTTATGATTTGAATGGGCGTTCTGTAACACTAGATTCCCCCTGCAGTGCCCTCCACTTTCTCTAGAAATAACTTTTGGCCCCACATAGGTTAGCATGCCACCAGTCAGTCCGCAGACCAGTCCTGATAGGTTAGCATCTTCCTGCTACGGATCCGGTGTGTGTGCAGGCACCCTATAGGGTTATTCCCATCTCATAAGGTCAGGGTTACACTGTGACTTTCTGTAACACTACAAGACTGATTTTACCTATTGAGCTACAGCTGCAGCCTGAATCCATACATTGAGCTGTATACAATCTTGTGGGCTGCAGCTGTCACTCTAGTAAAATCAATCTTGTAGCGCTACAAAAACTCACAATGCAGCCCTGACCTAAAGTAATGGCATGTTGTATGTATACATCACCGCTTTAAGATTGTATGCGTCTTGCCTCCAGGACTCCTAGCAGCCTCAAAAAAGAAGGGGCCAAAGTGCTGTGACCCCTTGACTGATTTTCCCCACACAGTACTTTTGGCTCTCTGAATGCTGCAGTGCTGGAAAAAACTAAGGGTCCTTTTACACTTGCCGATCTTCAACCATCTGCAGCCGCAAATGATTGTTGATCATTTGAGTTTGACGCTGGTTTGCATTGCCATCGTGTGGCTGGGCCACATGAACGATCACTGCGGGGTTCATGTGGACATTAAAATTCATTGCTATCGGCTGCACATTGCGTTTACACAAGGAGATCTGCATCCGTTTTACCCGCTCCTCGGTTGATCACTGACACATAGACTGATTATTAGCTTAATCAATGGTAACAGGTTGTGCCCCACTCTGCTGTAGCAACCTGTGTAGTTATGCCAGCAACCCATAATGTATTATATCTATAGATGAGTGAACCTCAAGCACGCTCGTGTTCATCCGAACCAGAGTGTGTGGCATTTGATTACCGGTGGTTGAAGAAGTTGGATGCAACACTAGGCAGTCCTGGAGTCCGCTCGCTGCCTCCCACTGAGATTTTTAACACCGTCCAGAACCTTTTACAGAACTCGCCATTAATCTGTGTCACATTTTGACCTCTTCATCATCTCATTTCACGTCCACAATAGTTTACATACATATGTCATAAATCCTGATTTGCTGTTTTAGTTGCGTCTGCATTACTACATTCTTTTAGTTTTAGATTTAATTTATGTATCCAAGTAATGCTGTGAGGGATGTACGGTAATATATACCATTGTGGATAGTGTTATTCCAATGCAGAGAAGCGCCAGACTTGTTTTATTGTTTGATTTGAAGTAAACCTGTTTGCTGTAGAGATTACTCTTCAATACATGTGTATGATGCCTTTTATGTGATGTGTATCCATTATGGATTCTTCTTACCTTCCTGCTCCTGTCTAATGTATGTTAGTGTGTTTATTCTCTTTTGTGCTTTAGCGGTAAATCTGTATATACAAAATAGTAATTTACACTTCAAGCAAGAACAGAGACCCGAGCCTGGAGCCAATAAATGAGAAATATTTATAAGCCCTATACAGCCAGGCTCCTCATCCTTTAGTATTATGCAGGGCAATTGGAATAAGGAAACACTGTACAAGCACCAGGACAAATTGCTCCCCATGAGGGTTTACAAGGCTTATATTGGCATAGCGAGGGAATTTCCTTCCCCCATCAAAGGGGCTGCCTGTTTCATCCATGATATAAGATGCTAACCCCAAGGGGAGATGCACTGCAGTCATGAAAAACTTTATTATTGCACACCTCGCGCTGGCTCCTTAATCCGCCCCACAGTTTTCTCATCTCTCTTCAAAGTTGCCCAAATTTCCAACTTTTTTCCTTTTATGTCTTATACAGTGGGTTGTCTGGGTTTTCTTATTAAGAATATAAAATGATTTCTTATAAAACAATCATGTTTTTCTTCTTCCCAGGGTGCTGCACTGAAATATCTGCCAACCATTGTGAATGACGTGAAAATTGTCTTTGACCCAAAGGAGTTAAGGTTAGTATCTATTCCAACTAAGACGTCCACTGCCGCCATGGCATTCCCCATATCCTTAATGCAGTTGCTGGATTTCTTAATTTGCAGGTCTTTAGAGTCACTGCCTATATCTGTAGCAACCTCCTATGTGTTAAAGTGGTAGCCTAGAGACCAGGATGGTTAAAGGGATCAATTAGAGCCTTTCAATTAAAGGCTTTCTATGGTTTAAAGTGACACTATCATCCTCTTTTTGCATTATGACTTCTCTACACAGGTGTAAAGGGTAAATTTTGCAGTTTTCATATCTTATTTTATATCATACTTCATGGTGCTTGTTGCAGTAAAAAGTGATCTTCCATCATCTGCGGATTGTGCCACCTGGGTGGGGCTAAGTAGCCACGCCCCTTTGATGAAATTGCCGCATAGGCTCTGTCCCCTCAACTGCCATTGGAAGGGCCGGCCTAAAGGTCTAGGCCTATGCAAGCAGATGACGTTATGGAGGGGTGGGTCTACGGCAGTGATGTGGGCGGGGCTAAGTGGCACAACGTCCACGAAGCCCCGCCCAGGTAGCACAAACCGCAAATTATAACAGATCACTTTTTACTGGAACAAGCACGACGTTTGAAATAAAATAGGGGATCAAAACTGCAAAATGTACCCCTTAACACCTATGTAAAGAAGTCATAATGAAAAAAGGGGGGTGACAGTGTCACTTTAAAAGCTATAAACTTGTAGATATGTGAGGGGCACAGTAGCTGGGACCCTGCTAATTCCCAGAATGCAGCAATTTTGTTGCCCCAATAAATGTAATTGACTCCTCCACTCCATTCATCCTCTATGGGCCTTCTGAGCATTGCTTAAAATACCCTCTTTCTCCTGATAATAAGGTCATCATGTCCTTCCCTTCACACAGACAATGATAACATTCCAGCTGTCTGCTGCTCCTCTCATTATGTCCAGTTTATGCTTTATAGTTGCACCATGGCCGTACCTCGGCCACACTGCCTCAGCTCTGCTGACCTTACTGCTCAGGTCTTGTAGAAGACTGTGTTACAGTTCACCATTGTTATTCAGGGTGTTTATATAGGGCAGATGTTCCCCTTCTCCTTAGTGATTTAGTGAGTGGTGAACAGTTTTTTTTTTTGCTGTACGCGGCTCTCGTAGGCTTTTCCCAGTATATTAATATTTTCCTCCGGAGACAATTTCTCTATTTCTATGACATCTTGTTTCTGCTGAGCGGGATCCCTCTTCCTCTAGTTATGTAGAAGATAATTTCCTTTCTATGAGCAGATCAGTGAATCATTTGTACTGGGTTTGCTGCGTCTACCCACAGATTAGGTGACTTTATTATCTGCCAGATTTATGGTGACTCCGAGCTATACCGTTATGTTTATTAATAGGAGTGTGGGAGACAGATGACCAGTCGGACCGCGGGGACATAAAATATCTCACAGACTTTGTATCATAAATGTCCGCCTTTCAACACTAGTTCAAATTTTTTATTAGTTTTACTACTTAATACACCTGGAGTTAAGGTCTGTATTACATGGCCCGATATTAAGAAGCTTGCTCCTCAATTCCCGCTTGTTGTCTGTGCTATCACACGAGTGGGGGGCTGTGAGGAGCAACAGGAGGAGCTGCATGGACAATCCTTTATATTGTCTGGGAGTCCCATAGAAGAGAGCGGTGGTCTTCTGCCGCCATCCTATTACACGGACCAGCGGCCAGCAGATCGTCTCTATTGTTATTGTTTTGATAGGACATGTATTAAGACAATTAACAGGAATGGCCCTAAGCCCCGACACGTCTGGCCCTAACCCCCGACACGTCTGGCCCTAACCCCCGACACGCCTGGCCCTAACCCCCGACACGCCTGGCCCTAACCCCCGACACGCCTGGCCCTAACCCCCGACACGCCTGGCCCTAACCCCCGACACGCCTGGCCCTAACCCCCGACACGCCTGGCCCTAACCCCCGACACGCCTGGCCCTAACCCCCGACACGCCTGGCCCTAACCCCCGACACGCCTGGCCCTAACCCCCGACACGCCTGGCCCTAACCCCCGACACGCCTGGCCCTAACCCCCGACACGCCTGGCCCTAACCCCCGACACGCCTGGCCCTAACCCCCGACACGCCTGGCCCTAACCCCCGACACGCCTGGCCCTAACCCCCGACACGCCTGGCCCTAACCCCCGACACGCCTGGCCCTAACCCCCGACACGCCTGGCCCTAACCCCCGACACGCCTGGCCCTAACCCCCGACACGCCTGGCCCTAACCCCCGACACGCCTGGCCCTAACCCCCGACACGCCTGGCCCTAACCCCCGACACGCCTGGCCCTAACCCCCGACACGCCTGGCCCTAACCCCCGACACGCCTGGCCCTAACCCCCGACACGCCTGGCCCTAACCCCCGACACGCCTTTCAGCTCATTGCTTTCTACTGGGTGAAATTTCAGGCCTTTTGCATTCACAACCTATCTCTCCTCTCCACAGCAAACTGTTCACGGACTTCATTGTGAACGTTCCACGAGATCGCCTTGTGCGGCAGAAGCTCTACTGTCTTATTGAGATCGTACACAGCGACCTTTTCAGTCAGCTCGGTAAGGAGAGGGGATTGTCTGCATCAGTGCCTTTTATGTGTCATAATATTCATTTACCTCCAAGGAAAGCCTCAGTATAAAGCCGTTTAATATCCTTTACAGAGGGCGTATTGTCACCGTGCTAAGTAGCGTCAAGGTCGCCTCATATTGACTCACAAACATTGGGCCGTTGCTTTATAATATCATTTATATACTACCTTGTTTCAATGGGGATCTCTCTTTAGAAATTACCTGTTACCTGTTTAAATAAAGGCATTGCTAAAGTTATTGATTACTGCTCCAAGATACAGGCAGGCAGAGACCACTGTGGCAGTGCCATCCATTACCCGGCCACTCACTAATTCCGACACTTAACCTCATAGACTATAATGAGGCAAAAGAGTCAGAATAAACAAGTGGCCAAGGAGTGGATGGCACTGCTGCTGTGCTTTCGACTTGGTTGTATCTTTGTATCACAGTGGATCTCAGCTGTGAGACATGCTGCAGGCAGTAAGATTTGACTTGCCTCATGGCATAAGGTAGAAAAGTCCTGCAGCATCCAGGGTGAAGATTTATTTTACGTGATCCGATACAGAAATGCGATGGAAGCTGCAGGACTTTTATACCTTATGGTAAGTGCTCACATCTGGGGTGGTGTAATAGTAATAATAATAATAATAAATTTATTTGTATAGCGCCAACAGATTCCGCAGCGCTTTTTTTCTATGCATACAGTACAGAGGTACATAATACGCAGTTAAATTGGAATAAATAAGAACATAGTAAAGAAAAATAACAAAAATACAAAATACAGAGTATAAACGAGACCTGCTCGTTGGAGCTTACAGACTATAATTTTCGTTGACACCAGGCATAAGTGCTTTATTTGTCCATGGTCCAGCCATTGTACATAATTAGAATTACAGGATGAGCCAGTAACAACGCCAATGTCTGATGCAGGTAAACATATAAAGTGCAGGAACCGTCAGAGATAGAGCAAGGGAAACAACAGAAGGGGGAAGGCATCTATCCACTATGACAGCCATATTGGACCAAGTTCCTTGGTGCTGTTGAACTTTCTTTTTGGTATACCTCATGCCATGTCAAAAGTTATTGGATTTAATTTTTATTTTCTATTTTACTATCTTTAATCCTGAAATCTTACTATTTCATTCTCACCACTGAGCCTTACAGAAGCCCAACATAGATATACCTTCTTAGCAGTCATTGTATTATCACAATGAAAGATGACACCACCAATATAAATAGAACACACCATTAACAATAGATGATGGTCACAGGTCGGTAGCTTTCCCCTCTGTACAGTGACCTCTGCATAGGTCATAGTGCATGCCCACAACTCTCTTAATGAGTTACCTCCAGCTTACAGGTTTTCATGTATCTGCTGAATATAAAGAATATTTCTGAATGCTCTTGACAACAGTTCAGGTGTTTCTCATAACAAAGACTCATATTCCCTGCTCATAAGAGTCATGAAATTATTTGCTTCCCAATTATGTATATCGCACCAGCACCCCCCTCAGTGCATATCCTTAGTATAATTTCCCTTTCTTCCCTCCTGATAGATCAGTGTTAGTAAACACTTGTATTCCCCTTAAGGTAATAATTCTGGAGTGATTGGATCTGTCAAGCTGTGTAGGGTAGACCACATTGGCGAGAACCCCCACCCAGTTGACACTTTATTCATACATTTAAAAGGGAAAAACAGAGGTGCTGCACAATGGTACATTCGCTTTAAGTGTTGCACATAAATAGAACATCGCCGGTGTGGGGAAGCCGGTGCCGCAGTCATTTTTTGAAGGGAGGGGTCTCCAGCCTGCTTCAGCCTGGGCCGGTGCTCGGTAATAGACCGGCACCATATGAGTTATGTGGCACTGGCTCAGCAGTGTGCCGCTCCTCTGTTTTTGGCACATTTGCTTTAAGATGTTTGTGAATATTTCTTTATTTTTTTTATATTTCTTTATAATGCACTAGACAAGCACATACAATGTAACTGTTGCTTTGAGCCACATTAACCAGTGCCGTCTATGATGAGGGTTTTTAGGGATGTTGTATTGCGCTTTGTTGGCCGGAGCGGTCACTGAGCATGCAGGCACCCTTCCCCCACCGGACCACTTTATGTGACCCTGCACGATATGCGAATCGATGTCCTGAAAATCTGCTGCTGCCGCTCTGGTCTTGGCTGCTGCAACAGGGAACATTGCAGCTGTGCACTTTCTCAATGTTCCCTTTACCCAATCACACTGAGGTATAATTTCAGAACCTGCTTTTACGCATGGACGTCAGCAAATGAAGAGAGTGGCCTAGCCAGGGGCAGCCCAACCAAAAACACAAGTGAACATAGATAAAAACATTGAACATTTATTTGGCATTTTTGGTCGGTACCCTTAGCAGTCCTACATAAACCCTGTGGGAACATACAGACTCCAGTGCCGCAAAGCAACATTTCTGTTCTGCAGCTTTCAGGTATACAGAGCAGTATTGACCTGATGCATTAATAAACCTACCTTGTAATTGTATAGAGACTCTGAACAGAAGCTTAGTGGTTGGCATTGGTATTCTCTGCATGCTGTCTGGGCTGTTACATAGGAATTCATCACTCACAGGTTTCGAACATCTTTTCATAGAGATTAATATTGTATTCTCGGCATGTGTGTGATGCTAATCACTGTGTACTAGCAATCACAGATGCACACATATTTCATAGTTGAAGGTGAACTCCGGCAAAAAAACAGTGCAGGCAGAGAGGTGCGGAAACATATAAATAATCTGTACTCCCCTATTCCTGTGCCCCCCACAGCGCCGCATCACTGCTCCCAGACCCCTGCAGCTCCTGCTCCTGCAACGTCACTACTTAGCGGAGTAATGCCAGCTCAGCCAGTCAGTGACTGGGGTGGGACGCTGCTGCAGTCACTGAATGGCTGAACAGGCACCTCCCATTAGGTCATGGGGACACCAGAACACAGGAGAAAATGGAGACCAGAGGGTGACAGCGGGATGATGAAGTGGTGCAGCCGGTGACGAGTCAGTATAGATTCTTTATTATCTTCCTGCACTTTATTTTTTTTTTTTTTTGTTAGATTTTTGCTTTAGGGCCTGTTCACACAGCGGAAAACAGGTGGAAATTCCAAACCGAATGGCCGTCGCAGGCTACGCTTGGAATTCCGCCTGACTCACTGCCTCTCCGCAGCTCTCAGCTGAAAGAATTGACATATCAATTCTATCAGCGGAGGCGCCCTATACTTGTATTGTATTGCCCCCCAAAAGTTATACAAATCACCAACATACACTTATTATGGGAAATGCATATAAAGTGCTATTTTCCCTGCACTTACTACTGCATCAAGGCTTCATTTCCTGGATAACATGGTGATGTCACTTCCTGGATAACATACTATATCTATACTATACTATATCTTGTGCTGTGTCCATATCCATATATCTATTCGCTTGGATGTGATAAAATATAAAAAAAGTTCCACGTACTCTTGTCATGTGATGGGGTGACATCACTGGGTCATGTGAGGGTTTGGGACGGACTACGGACAAGAGAGTGATGACGCATTATGCATGACGCATGACGTAGGACGCTAAACGTATGACGTGTGACGTATCGTGTCACGTGATGTGAACGTATCGCATGACAGAAGCAAGTTCCGGCTAATACATTATACTGATTCTTACTTCCGGTATGGGGGCCATGTTGGACGCCGGTCACGGCGATGTTGATGTTCCACCTGTGAGTACTGCCATAACTGGCTGATTATTGGTACATTCATTATTTGTTGGGTATAAAATAATCTACTTTGTGAGTTGCAACACAGTCCCCTGATGAAGTCAGCATTGTGCTGACGGAACGCGTGGGATAGGGTCAGTACCGGGGTCACTCTCACCTCCTCTCATTTCTAAATTTCGGTTTGTACATCATTGCATATATTTCATTTTTTGTATATATTATTTGATATATTGTACTGGTTCATTGTCAACTTTTGTATGATGTACCCCATATTTCATGCATATATGGGAGGGATGCTTGATGTTTAGGCATGTTACATTTGTTCATGTGGAGGATCCCGGTTGGTGGGGTGATATATTGCATTCTCCCCCCTTAGAGTTAGGTTTTATTGCTGTATACAGCCTTTCTTTTTTTCTGTGTGTTTTCTCTTATTTTTATATAATATTTTTTGTGTATACTTTTGGATGTGCATAGATTGTTTGTCCTCAGTTTCTTTTTCTTGTTTCTTACTTCCTGGATAACATGGTGATGTCACTTCCTGGATAACATGGTGATGTCACGACCCGACTCCCAGAGCTGTGCAGGCTGTGGCTGCTGGAGAGGATGATGGCAGGGGCACACTGAGGGCCACAGGGCACTGGAGGGACACTGAGCATCCCCCTGCCATCATCCTCTCCAGCAGCCACAGCTCTGGGAGTCGGGTCGTGACATCACCATTTTATCCAGGAAGTGACATCACTATGTTATCCAGGAAGTGAAGCCTTGATGCAGTAGTAAGTACAGGGAAAAATAGTACTTTATAAGCATTTCCAGTAATAAGTGTTTATTTGTTATTTGTATAACTTTTGGGGGGCAATACAATACTTTAATAAAAATTTTCACCGGACTTCTCCTTTAACATTGAGGTGATGAGGCAGGCGAAATTCCAAACAAAGTCCTGTTGTCCACACTGTGAACGGGCCCTATATGCTATTGACATAAGTAGCAGCTCTGGCCCTAGGATAAAAATTTATTTTGTGATCTTTCCTTTTCTTCCTGCTTCTGAGATGAGCGCTGCTGCCACAGCGGTGTCCTGTCTAGACCCGTAGACCAGTGATTGGCTGAGCCTGCAGGTCCTGCTCCCATGTGCTCATCTCACACAAGCAGAAAGAAGATGGAGGGATTGGGCGTGGCTAAATGGGGGACTAGGGCTATGTAAGTATGTTTTTTTTGGTTTGTTTTTGTGTGTGAGGGGCCTGGTATCATATAAATTTTTGGTCTATAGTTGTAATACCACTATTAAAATGTAAATGTTTCCCATCCTTTGAGGTGATGGCGGGTGCCTTTTATAGTGTACAGAAATATGTGGCGTGCATTTCTTTATTTTATCATGAAAGTCAATTAGATTCAGGATAAATGAACGTACGGTACAAGAAGGTCAATCGTCACCCTTGTTTCCTTCATCTCTCGCCCCCCAGACTTGAATGTGATTGAGACTGAATGTTAAGGGGTTGATTTTTTTTTTCTTATTTCTTTTTAAAACCTATAGTATCCGAGGACCCCTGGTGTATTTTTGCTTTTCAAATAATGATGATCCTTTAGGGTATAATAACAGAGTGGATATGCTGCAGGAAAATCTGAAGCATATTAATGTAGCAGCAAAGTGGATAGGATCTGTAGAAGCCTTGCCCACATTCAGGGACGCCATCTATTAGACATAGAGTATTGGATAATGGGTTTTCTAAACCAGACAGAAAAAAAATCCCTGATATGATTCTAAAATTGTGCAGATTATAGAAGTGGATGACAGTAATGAAGATGATTCCTCCTGTTACATAGCATAAGCTCTCTGAGGATGTCAGCTGCGACTTAAGACTTTCACTATGCTATGAGACTTGTCTGTTTTTATGGCTATTTCCTCGCTCAAGATCCATTCCTCCTTGGTTTAACAATCTGCTTTGTCTTCAGAGTGCAGGGAAATCTTACTCCCAATGATGACTGATCAGCTGAAGTATCACTTGGAGAGACAGGAGGAACTCGAAGCTTGTTGCCTATTGCTCAGCAACATCCTGGAGGTGCTTTACAGGAAAGACGTGGTTAGTAATGAAAAATGCCCACTTACTTATATACAAAGTGTGTTGTACCATTTTTTTCTTTAAAATTCTCATGGTGCTTCCAAATGTACTGATTCAGTTTAATTAATATGCTAAAATTGGATGATCAGCCTTAAAAGGTATGTCCTGCAGGAAGTGGTGTATTCTTTCCAGTCTGACACAGTGCTCTCTGCTGCCACCTCTGTCCATGTCAGGAACTGTCCAGAGCAGTAAGCAAATCCCCATAGAAAACCTCTACTAGCACTGTGTCAGAATGAAAAGAATATACCACTTTTAATTTACTTTTAAAATTGTAAATAAAAGTAATTTACAAATCTGTTTAACTTTTTAACATCAGTTCATTTAAAAAAAAAAATTCCCACTGGAGTACCCCTTTAAAGCTTAACGGTCTGCAGCGTGAGGGTAGCACGTAGCACATCCGCAGCGGATTTCTCACTGGGAGTATTTCGGCAGCCTGCTTCGTTAAACACACCCCCCCCCCCGCCGCCGGAGCCTATACTTCACCTGCTCCCCGCTCCGGCTTGCTTTGGGGCTTCCGACGTCTTTACGTCCCGCTTAGCCAATCGGTGCGCTGCGGCGGGGCAAAGCACGAATTAGCCGAGCGGGACGTGCCGGGAACCCCCGAAGCAAGCCGTAGCGGGGAACAGGTGACGTATGCGCGAGGGTTAATGGGGCAGGCTGCTGAAATACTCACAGCAGGATGTGCATCCTGCTGAGTTTGTCTGCCCATAGTGTACAAAGCGGGGATCCACAGCGGGTCTTGCTGCTAATTCGCAGTGAGAAATCTGCTGCAGATCTGTTATGTATGAACGCACCCTAACAGGGGTGGAAATAGGCCCTTGGCAGCATTCCAAATATTCCTCTATTATCTTCATTGCCTTTTCCAGCACTGAGAAGTAACATGTAAACAAGGCTCAAGTGCCCATTTTCCGCCTCCTTGCTCTATCGCTTGAGCCTACCCACCTTGCCCACTGCGCGGATACAGTGAATAAGAGGATGTGGACTGGCTAACCCTGGGATCTTGCCCTGCTGGGTAGCGCGCCCAGCACATGTGCTTATTTACATATTGATATAAAGTCTTATATATCGGCACTGGACAGAGCTAGGGAGGTAAAAACGATATTTCTGGAATTATGACAAGAAGCCCTCTTTAGCTATGTGCTTATTTTCACTCCTGTTTAGCTGCTGACAGGTCCACTTTAAGATGGATGTCCTCCCCCTTGACACTGATTGTATGTTTTTATCAAAATAGGTCCACAATTCTTTGCTGATTGAGTGCTTTGCCATTACTAATCTGTAATGACATCACATACATCATATATGTGACAACGACAGCCAACCACTGGCTTCAGCAGTGAGGTTTGCATGTATGGTGTAAGACCGCCAAGGCCATTGGCATTGGATGTATCTTACCCATACACATTTCTTAGCTGTCGGCTGAATGTTCTTTTTTTGGCAGACCACTATCTCTTGAGATTCCTCTGTACACATGAATGTTCATCTTGGTCAGTCGTTCATGTGTTGTTAATTGTGGGACAGGGTTAAGCTGATGTCAGACTCCTCTGGTGGAGGCTTATGTCTTTGGGAACTGAAGGATCTGGTTGTTAAAATTCAGCATACTTGATCTTTCTCTTCCCCCTCATCAGAAATCTGCTGGTTCAACTTTATTTTTTATTTTTTCCTCTGTGGATCTGGGCCTTGAAAAGTTGCTTTGGTGCACAGAAATGCTTTGTGGATAGCAGACAATAAAGAAGATTTTATTTTTGCTACAATCGGCTGAGTGCCACATTTACTCTTTCAAGCTGCTGTGTTCATATTGGACTTTGCTTTATTTGGTTGAGCACCCCTGGTAGCACGGACTCTAAAGGCAGGTATCCACCTAAAGCACCTGAGATTAATTACCAGCATACAGGAGTGCCAAGGTTTAGGGCCCTATTCCACCAGACGATTATCGTTTGCATAATCGTTAACGATTAACAATCTCAAACGACCGCTATTGCGAAAGACCTGAAAACATTCACTCATTTCCATGGAACGATATTCGTTACTTATGATCGTAATTGCGATCGTTTTTCTTCGCTATTTCTTCGCTATTGCGTTCGTATCTACTGTGAATGACCGAACGATGTCTTATTCAATGCGAACGAGCAACGATAAAAATAAGTCCAGGTCTTATAAAGCGATCAACGATTTCTCGTTCGGTCGTTAATCATTAACTGCATTTCAACCGAACGATTATCGTTTAGATTCGAACGATTTAACGATAATCTGAACGATAATCGTTCGGTGGAATAGGGCCCTTATGCCTTTTGTGGACATAGATACAGCAAAGACTCTTGTGGGGAAAAAAAAATTGCATTGGAAAAAAGTGAAGGGGAAAACACCAAAGTTAGTCATAACTTTTATAGGTTTGAAGTCTAAGCTTGTTTCTCTGTATTCTTTTAAATTGACACTACCACTCAAAAGATATTGTTATTATCAGGGTCTTTAGTGTCCAGAACATGTCTGACCAGGAGAATGAGCCAGGAGAAATGGTGGCATTTGTAAGTGGCCGCATAATGGAAGTTTATGTGGCTGTCTTGCTCACAAAGACACAGATCAGGATGAGAGGAACATGGCAGCATATATGTCTCCCTGTTTTTTTTTTTTTTTACTCTGACCGGTCACAGTGTGCACACTCGGATACCAACTAATAAAAACTTTTGAAGTGTTTCTGTGACACCAAAAATTTAGCATTGCTGACAGGTACACTTAGTTTGTCTTCCTTTTCTGTTTTTACAAGTGCAACCTTCGTTTTTTTTTTTGTTTTTTTTTAATAGATCATATAACAAATTCTTGCCTGTTTCCTGCCTACTTTAACTCCCTGCCTGACAGTTATCTTGTTATAGTAAAGGAGTACGCCAGAGAAAAAAAATTGTTTTCAAATCAATTGTTGTCAAAAGGTTATACAGATTTGTAATTTACTGTTATTTAAAACTCTCAAGCTTTCCAGTCCTTATCAGCTGCTGTATGTCCTGCAGGAAGTGGTTTATTCTTTCCAGTCTGACACAGTGCTCTCTGCTGCCACCTCTGTCCATGTCAGGAACTGTCCAGAGCAGGTGAGTTTTTTTATGGGGATTTGCTACTCCTCTGGACAGTTCCTGACATGGACAGAGGTGGCAACAGAGAGCACGGTGTCAGACTGGAAAGAATACACCACTTCCTGCAGGACATACAGCAGCTGATAAGTACTGGAAGGCATGAGAGTTTTAAATAGAAGTAAATTACAGACATTTATAGCCTTGAAAAAAATTTTGGAGCACCCAATTTCTAGTGTACCCCTTTAGGAAATGAATCTGCACTGAAAGTAAAAACTAATGTTTTAAAAGATTGAGAGTTGAAGAATCATCTGATTTAGTTTTGTTTTACTCTCGCTCTACTCTGTATAAAGCTGTAAGAGCTATACTATGCATTTGGCACCACTTAAAAGACAATATATTTTGAGGCACATAAAATATGTATGAATATAAGGTTATGTACAAATACATGTTTCAGTAAGAAAACATATGCACAGTTCTAAATGCCGCCTAAGTGTGCTAAACCTCACGTTATACACTTTACATTTCACATCGTATTTAATGGTGATGCCATAGTATGGAGAAATGGAGACAAGTTGCTGTTGCAAAAGGATACTGCCATTTATTTCAGTTTTAGAAAGTCAATTTAAAGCTTATAGCTTAAGTCAAAACATATTCAGATCATAAATATATTACAGGATTATAAAAATAGAATAAAATGCACGTTGTAAAGACTTGTGTAAGCTCTGCGAGTTGTCCAGGTCTCTGAATCTGCCTTTCAATTTATCGCCACCGAGTATCTGGTGGCCGTTTTAGCTGTTGAGATGTAGTGATCTTAAAAATAAGTTTCAGTATTTCATATAATAGAACACAACCATCTTATTTCAATATCTATTCTTGTACAGGGTCCAACACAACGACATGTTCAGATAATAATGGAAAAACTTCTGAGAACCGTGAACAGAACAGTTATATCCATGGGACGAGATTCTGAGCTCATCGTAAGTGACATTTTTAGCCAAAGGGCTCAAACTTTTTCCTTATTTTTTTTTATTCTTTTGTATTCCATTGTTTGTTAATAAACACATACTTTATTTGGTTAAAACAGTTGTCTGGGCAAAATTAACTTGTCCCCTGTCCACAGGATAGGGGACAAGTAAGAGATTGCAGGGGGCCCGACCTCTGTCTCCCCCACCGATCTCAGCAGCTCTATTCATTCCTGTATAGCTGCCGGAAAGTGCTTATTTGCCTCTTTCCTGCAGCTCCATAGAAATGAATAGAGCTGCGGGTCACATGCTGTACCCCGTGGCTGTATTCATAACACAGAACCCGGGAGGCTGATACGGTGGATGGCGAGGGTGTGGAGGTTGGATACCCTCACAATCTTTTACTTCTCCCCATCCTGTGGATAGGGGACAAGTTAATTTTGCCTGGACAAATTCCAAAATGTATTTATAGGACAGGGGTGGTTAGTATTGGGAATAGGAGTCTGTCCTCTGGCTGGGTTTACACCTGCATTGTGCTAAGCCATAGATGCAGAACAGTGAAGAAAAATTATGCCTGTAGATCCATTCCCCCCCAGTCACTACTACAGTGTCTGGTATTTTACTGGACCAAATAGCACAGCATGCTGCAATATTTTGTTTGGCACCTAAGTGAGCACTCCAGTGCTGGTGTCAACCTAACCTGACAAATAATGGTAGGAAAAAAATCAGGGTTTTCCTGCACCTACTGGCACTGAAAGCAGGCAATGCCTATATGTAAATGGTGTGCCCCTACACACTAATGGCCCTATTACACAACCCCATCTCCATAGCAAACGAGCCCCGATTTCACTGATTGACGTCTATTTACTGAGCCTAAAACACGGCTGACGAAACAAGCATTTGCTTGTTCGGGTGATCACTGGCTCTGTTATAGGGGTAGATTATCTCAACTATAATTTACTTCTTATTTAATAAAAACATGTACTATATTGCCCAATGGGTCTGGCTAAATTTTGGTTAACAGGGTCTTTCTTGGTTAAAGCAAAAGGTAAGCATATTGCTGTATTTTATCTGTAGGCTTTAGAATATATTTTGTTGTTCTTGCGGTTGAACCTGCCTGAAAATTTTTACAAAAATTTGTTTAAACCTCATGTGTAATATGTGAATGTAATTCAATTACAATTGGTGACGTCTACTGCAAAACCCTGAACAAATCTGACATCAACAATCATGCAATATAAAGGATTTGTCAAAACTGATTCTATAACTGCAGTTTCAAACCGATTATAGCTGCCAGTAAATGGGAGGGGAATATTATTTTGCAATGACCTGGATTTCTGCCATGATTACTAATATGTGATCTGATTGTTGTCACAAAGACAAATGTCATCTAACTAAGCTAATAACACAAAGCTACATTTTCCGTTTCTTTTATTTAGTACTTTTGTGCAAACATCCACAGTGCAGGGAGAAAGAAAATATTGATCTCTGAGCTAATATCTTCTCTAAGAGCCAATTGTCAAAATACTTTTAATTGTGTATGTAGTACAGGATTACCATATGGGGCTACCTCAGCCTAAGTGCAACTTGTATTGACACCCTTTAGAACAGGGATGGGGAACCTTGGGCCCTCCAGCTGTTGCCAAACTACAATTCCCATGATGCCTAAACAGCCAAAGCTTTCTCTTTGGCTGTCCAGGCATGATGGTAATTGAAGTTTTGCAACAGCTGGAGGGCCCAAGGTTCCCCATCCCTGCTTTAGAAGATAGAAACTGGAAATCTGATGTCACAGATGCTTTACTTAATAAATGAAGGCACAATGAGGCAGGTTAGTAAACAGGCCAGTCTTTTTTAGCAGGAATAGTAGCCCGTCTTTGTGCAGGAGCTGTTAATGACCGGCCTGCTTATGCATGTCTGAATATGTAGGTAGGCGTGAGCATAGGTGGTGGATGGAATGGAGCACTTGGGGGCGAGGAATGCCCCTAGTGCGCCTAAGGAGTTCATTTACATATTTCCTTTCAGTTAAACTACTTAAAAAAGGTGGGACATACGAAGGTAAGAAGAGGATGTAGAAAGAGGAGGTAGAGGGCTACAGGGACATCTGATCATTTCATTGATAATTTTCCTTTGAGAAACTTTGGTTAGTGTGAACCATGTCTCTAGAACCTTGGAATCCATGTTAGAGAGACACAAGAAGATGGAGAAGGCTACAGAGACATTGCTAAAAACCTGTGTATACATCAGTCATCATCTAAAAATTGTGAAAATTGTGGACCATTGCTACTCTCCTAGTAGTCAGCATCCTGACATCATTCAGAGTACACAACAAGTAATACTGAAAGAGGTATGAAAGAACCCAACTCAAGGCTCCAAAAACTTGTCCACTTACATAAAAACACTGAACTGAAATGTGTTTCATGGGTAGACACTGCTGCGTTTAGTGAATCAATTGATTTCTTAAATTTCTAATCGTAAAGGGGTTATCCAGTTTTCTTGCCCCACTTTTGAGATGCTGCTTTTGCTGAAGACACAGAAAATTGCACCTGAGCTGTTTAGTCCATCTCTGTTCTCAACTCCCTCCTCTCCTATCCCTTCCGAGACAGCTGATGTAAACAAGTCCATGGCAGTCTTTATTTGCAACTTTGTAGCTTCTTTGTAATGCTGGGAAGGTTAATCACAAAGTTGTTCGATAGGGACTTGTTTACATTAGCCATCTCAGAATGGAGGGAGTTGAGAACAGAGTTGGACTCAACAGCTCAGACACAGTTTTTTGTGTCTGTAGTAGAAAGCAGCAGGCTCAAAGCTGCGAGGAGAAGAAAAGGTAATGGGATGTTTCAACATATATTTTACCTAACCGGATAATCCCTTTAGGTTTGCCCATTGCAAGTGAACATCAGTTTTTGGAGCCTTGATTTGGATTCTTTCTTACCTCCTGATTTAAAAGAATGCTTCACACAACCACAACTTAAACCTTTAAAGTTATGGGTTACTTTTTTGGGCTAGGTTACCGTAAAATCATTTCAAGATCTATGAACCAAAATGTGCACAATTTTTTGGGAGAATTTTCGCAACAGGGCATGATTTTGAGCTGAAAAGATGTTGTGTGATGCAACAAGACAGTGACCCAAAGCACACTAGTAGATCAACTAAAGCAGGGGTGGGGAACCTTTCGTCCTCCAGCTGTTGCAAAACTACAACTCCCATCGTGCCTGGACAGCCGAAGGCTGTCCAGGCATGATGGGAATTGTAGTTTTGCAACAGCTGGAGGGTCAAAGGTTCCCCATCCCTGAACTAAAGAATGATTAAGAAGATTTCTGTTTTTGTAGTAGGTCAAGAGTCTAGGGGAGAGATGTGGTGGCATGAAATAACGATGAGCTAAAACATATTTTCAAGAAAAAATAGTCGACAGTTCTTGCTTGGTGTTGTGCAACTCTTATTTGCAGCTACAGAAAATACTATGGAGGCAATTGCTGCCAAAGGGGGTCTATAGGTTGTTAAATTCAATGGTTTACTTTTTCTCCCTACACTGTGGATGTTTACTAGAGATGAGCACAACTCAAGCTTGTTGGAGTCATATCGTTCAGCCTTTAATTATAGGCTTTGAATTTATCCATGTTTTCCTGCACTTCCTTGTGCTGCATCCAACTTCTTCCGCTACCGGTATTCAAATGCTAAACGATCAGCATGCTCAAGTCACGCTTTACTCATTGCGCTCATTACCACCATACCCAGTACCTGTTTGTGTGTTACTAGTTTACTTAGATAAGCTGTGGCTTATAGATAGTCTGCCACAACTACATGTTACTAGTATTCCATGCAGGCATCCAGGTAATTGCATGTGATGTTTTGAACTCTACATGTTTTACCATTAGGAACCAGATTTCTTGTGTAAATTTCTGCAAGCGAAAATGAGTTCCATTCATCTGAACAGGGTTGTTTTGACAGCAAGCGCATGGATTTCTGCAAGCCCCCTTCAGATAATTGGGAGAGTCGCATATATTCCTGCAACAAATCTGCCCCAAGTGAATTGATCCTTGGAGATTTATTATGTATTGCTGAATAGATAGGGCTATCTAGCTGCCCATTTTACAAGTCTAATGCTCTACCGACTTAGCTATTCGGAATTCACTACTATTTGTAGTGGTGTGAAACAAAGGGCTCCCCGACCGCTTTAAGCCTCTTGTAAAATGCTCAAAGCGCCACTGTCTTATAAATGTTTTGCTTGAAATTATTGAACCTTTTTTGTTTTATTTCAAATTTTATAATTTTTTTTGTTTAGGATGTATTTTACTATTGAATAGTTTGGTCTATATCCTTATTACTTATTGACTGACAGATTTGAATCACAAAATATTTTTAGAATATTGTTGACTCTATGTCCTCTATGGGTTCTAATACTTCATAGGTTGATGCGGTTCTTAGGATTATTTTGTATTAGGGCACTACATTCCACAGGAATAAAATAGAGAACACATGCGCCCAGGTATATGTAGGAGTATGACTGTATTAGTCAGAAATGCTTTTTTATGAGTTAACGTTTATGACTACACGCAGATCATTTTCCAGAAGGACGATCTTTTGGTGTAGGGATAATAAGTCTACGTATATGCCAAACCTGGTTCTCAAATTGGTAGCAGCTTACCCTTTAAGGGCTTATCCAGGATTAGGAAAAATATTGCAGCTTTCTTTCAGAAACAGTGCCACTCCTATCCTCAGTTTGCATGTTGGATTGCAGCTTAGTTTCACTGAAGTGAATGGAGCCGAGTTGTAATACCACACAACCTCAGGAGGGGTGGTGCTGTTTTTAGAAGAAAGCAACTTTTTCTTTCCTTATCCTCATTAACTCCTTTAAGCTAACCATAATGCTGTTGACTCAACACTTGTTTGGCGAACAGCGCTCTCTTCCAACCACCCAGTACATTTGCACACTTGGCCAAGCTGAACATGCATTGGTGTTAAGAGGCAAGTAAACTGCTGGCCATCTTATCTGGTAGCTGCTTTTATCCATTGAGAACAAGAGAATCGGACATCTTAAAGTCCAACTACCCAATTTTTTCTCACATGACGTCTGCCATCAAAGGAGAATCGGGAAGCCGCAATAGACTAGATGATTGTCTGATACTATTGAGGGTCATTGATACTGTTGAGCAGAGAGGTCGAACTTCTGGGTTTGGCAACATTCTCCGAACCCAAAAGCTTGGTATTTGACTCCCTGCAGCTGTTGAGGTTAGATGCAGGCCTTACGGAGTCCTGGAAAACATGGGTAAAGCCTTAGGTCATAGGTTGTAGCCATGTTTTCAGAGTGGTTTGGTTAGAGAATGTTGCCCAAACAGTTCAGCCTTTCCGCTCTAAACTATCATTGATATTAATACACTGTGTACGGATAGCTAGGTTTACCTATATATTAAAACAATATAGACAAAATATAATGAAAGATCATCTGAATTATTACCGTGTAAAAACAGTAGGGGTAATCGTTGGTATTGCTTGTTGGTGCATTTTTTACTATAATACCCTGTGCAGCTAGTAATGAAGGTTCTTTTCGGTAAATACATTTATTCATCAATGTCCTTATATTTCTTAAAAATCTTACAACATAAATTAAAATGAAGCCACAGTTGTCCATATCTAGTGAGTAGAGTCCTTGGATATCTGAGAGTTGGTTAATTTAGGAATAAATTCCACTTTTCTGATAAACCATGACCATCTCATATACTAGTTTGTTAATTTCATCATAATGTATGGGCAAAACTTTATTTGGGGATTTTTAAAACATGGTATTACTTGTGCAGTATAAACATAGGTATCTTTTCAATAAATTACTAAAAAATAAATTAAAAAATACAATAATATATATATTTTTTCCCCCTGCCCAGCAAATAAATCAATTGCACTTCCTTCTTGGCACATGACCGCTCTCCCTTTTACACAGACTCTATTATACACAAAAATAATTTGATCTTTTTTCTGTACAATTTTTGTAGCCCTATTAAGCAATTCTGACACGTTTATTCATGATAAAGCATAAATTGAGCCGGGTATGAATACATTATTTTGTACAATATTCATGAAAAATGTACAGTCCTTACACTTGCTTCAAATTATCACATAGTGATAGAAGATAAAGCAGCGTTTCCTGAATGTACCAATCCCAGTGATTTAAAAATACTAAAAAAAAAAAAAATCAATCCAATCCATGCGTTTTTCTTTCTTAGCTTTAAAATATTGAACTTTCATTCTTTGCATTACTTTCACACTTTATTATTACTGTATTAAATATTTACCCTATATTGAAAATAATTGTATATCGGTAGCTCCTAAATCTTTTATGGCAAATCTGTTATCCAACCTTAAAAATGTTTTAAAAATTTTTGACCACCCTCATGATATGTGAAGTAGCCAGAAACCATTATAGAATTTTTTTTTTCCTAGTATGGAGTATTAAATTTTCATATGACTGCTTTATATAGTCTGTTTGCTTTTTAAAGGAACTCTTAATTATCAAAATGATGAAAAATGATCAAAACTTTTTGCATGGCCCTGAACAATGAAGAGGATATGGCCCTTTCTTTTTCTTCTGGAGATGGGTGGACTTTATCAGGCAGCGGAGTTTAGTTATTCAGGTTTCTATTGCAGGCAGAGCATAGGGGGAGGCTCCTGCTGCAGCCAATTGCCTTAAAGTGAAATTAACAGTAGCTGCTATGTCCCTACAATGCACAGAGTGCTGAGGATGAAGGTCATTATCTTACCTCGATCCTCTGTTCCATTTTTGTGAGCCTTGTAGTTTATTAGATATGTTAATGAAGTGGTTTGGTGCACTGGGACAGGACTATCGCCCTCAGTGCACCTCATAACATATATAGCCCTCATAACATATATAGCTGTGGGTGATGTCACTGCAGAACGCCACCCCAATATTCATTAGAAGGGGAGAGTGATAGTCCCATCCCCAGGGCACCAAAAAACCTAAATTGCATATGAAATAAACTACAAATGTCGTGAAAACTGCTATGAGTATCTAGGTAAGGAAATGACCTTCATGCTCAGTGTCCTGTCTGCTTACAGAGACATAACAGCAGGTCAGGTTAGATGCCTTCAAAGAGGTTGTCCGGCAAGCAAAAGATGGTTAGAGCCTTCTGTTTGCTGGCGCTGAATTTTTTTTTCTCCCCCTTACTTTGGGCGGGTTCACACTACACTGAGGAATTCTCGCGGATGAATTCCGTCGCTAGAACGTGCGCATTTCCGCCAGCTCCATAGACACCATTCTATGGGCCGGCTGATTCCGCTATCCGTCAGTAGAATTGATGTGTCAGTTCTTTCGGCGGAATCCGCCAGTGCATAGAATGGTGTTAATGGCACAGGCAGAGAGGCGCGTGTCCGTGAGCACGTACAGGCAATGGAATTCGGCGGAATTTATCCGCAAGAATTCCACAGGGTGAACCCGTCCTTTCTGAGACATGGGGGAAAATACTGTGCAGGTATTTGGCTACGCCTGCACGTGGTGATTGTGACCCACTCACCCCACATCTAGGAAGGCTTACTTTAGGCATATGGGATCTAAGAAAGTGAGCGCCAGCAAGCAGAAGAATTCATCAGTCTTCTGCTCACCAGACAACCCCTTTAACTTGCGGTTTCCCTTAATATGAGAATCGGGGGTAGGCGGAGTACATCTCTTTGGAATCATAGTAGAGTTATTTCTAGACTTTTATAGAGACAATATGGTGGTGAGAAAGTAATAATTTAGCAAGAAATTATATTTAGTGTTCCTTTTACCAAAGTAGATTTTTTTTTTTTCCCCATAAAGATGAAGTTAGTGTTGTCTTTATATGTAGCGTGGATTTTAATCCTAATTGTTTTCTAATATAAATAAATCTTCAACAATATAAATTGTATTTTACAACTCTGGGAAGCTACTGCTCCTGAAGTACCGTAGAAAAATTAACTCTGCACTTTCAAACAGATCTAAGCTATAGGGTATATTGCAAAAATTATATTTATATATATATATGTATATATTTTTATCCCCTCCTCCCCAACTCCTTAGGGGTGGGTTCATACATGTCATTTTTGTTTTTCCTGAAAAATTCCACTGCAGTTTTCCTTCTAAAGTCAGGAGGAAATTTAAAAAAACTGCAGCAGTATTTTCCCTAAAAACGTAGTGTGTGTGAAACCAGCCTTAAGGGCAATAGAATAACTGTATACTCTATACTAAGTTGCGAAACAATCCTTCATTCATTTACTTTTAATCAATTTAAATAGTAAAATTATTCTTAATGTTTTAAAATTACCTAGAAAATCTCAATATACACATTTTCTTTTCAATGAAACAGACGTTGAATAATAAATGTAATTTCCACTTATCTAAAGTATACCATTTTATAAAAAAAAAAAAAAAAAAAAGTTGTAGGTCTCTACAACCTATTGTTACAAAGCAAAATGCCAAATTAAGGTGAAAATAATAAGTTGCCTTGGCTTCTTTTACAATAGTATGGCATTTAGTACTTATAAAACATTGCAAGGTCGAGACTAAATGGTATTCCAACTCTAGTTATCAAACCTTCCAGAATTGTATTGTTTTTCTTTTTGATATATTTAATTATTTTCTTTAGTATTTTTTTTTCTTCTTTTTAACACTTCTAGGTTTTTAGGGTACGAAAACATTAGAAATTAGGCCTAAGAAAACATAGCGTCCCATATCCTTGACCCTGTCAACGAACAATGAGATTAAAGGCATGTTCTGACTTTGGGATATGCCTGGCTGCTCTAATAGGAGCATTTTAAATGTCTTTTCTGTAATATTAAAGTGAGCGTGACAATGACTAGCATGGGAAGGCATAACTTAGAATTAGTCACATCTTAGAGATTTTCATTGGTCTCCGACCATAAGAAAATTTGTGCTTTCTCCAGATTTTTGATGTGCTGAAAATTGCACTCATCCCCTGCTTGCATTTTGCAATAAAATGTTAGATGATAGACCCTCCCTCCCCATACACACATTTTTTTTAATGATGTAAGGCTATAACTTTTCTCCACAGATTCGAGTTTAAATCAAAAATGCTTAAAAATACCCTCATTTATAGCCAGTGATTAAATTTTTTATGCTAACCCAAAATAAAAAATAAAATAAAAAAACTTCCACATTTTCCATTTCTTTTCTTCACATTTGGCATTACAAAGTTTAATCCAGATTTTACATCCCGCATAGTGAACTGCTAGTAAAAGTTGGCGTGTTGTGATTTTTTTTTTTTTTTTATACCTTGCTCCTGCAAGTGAGATGCAAGTATAAAGGCCTTTTTGGTACACACAGTAGATATCTGCATACTGACCAAACATATGCTTCTTGATGACCTTGCGTTAACAAGATCCCCCTCTGTTAATGGACTATTGTATTTTTCTTAGAGATGCCTAGAAAGGCCAGAGGCTCATGTTTCAGCAGTTTTAGCTATAGGAACCAGAGTTTCCATCTTCCATGCTTTTTCGATTCCGTTTTGGATTTTTGCTTGGGAGTCGATGTGTAACTCTCTGCAGAGTAAGGCAAAGGTGCAACCTGAGTTTCCTCAATGGGATGGAGTTTCTTCAAAACTGGTTGTAGTTTGTCTTCTTGCTGCTTAAAATCCAGTTCAACGCTGCGATAAAACAAAATGATAAAATTACATCACTAAGCACAAATACAATGTCTTCTACTTAGCGTTAGTTTTGTTGGTATTTGTTCTCATTGGTGAGATACGGCTGTGTATGGCATCTTACATGCAGTGCTCCATTGGAAAAAGGACTCTTCCTGAAGGAAGTGCACAATTATGGGTTAAATGTTGAAGGTGGTTATATACATATATGTTACTAGGGACAGTCGTCTTTTCTCTGGAGGAGAGACACTTAGTAGAGTTGAGCAAATGATGAACCCGAGCATGCTGGAAGTTTGCTCAACTCTACTACTTGGCAATAGAAACATAATTAAGGTTCCATGTAATCAATCTTTTACATAAAATCTTGTAAAAAAAAAATAAGTAACTTACAAAACAATAATTTTCTCCAGGTCTAGAAGAGGTTTACAAACAATATGTTATACTCTCCTTCTCCGCTCCCTTGCAGCTGCCTTGTTGGAGATTCTGGATGCCTGCTGGTCTCTGCTTCTTCTGTCACAGGACCTGACCCCGTCGACCAATCACTGATTGAGACAGGGCTTTACTATGGCTACTGATTGGCTGAGGTTGGCAGGTCCTGTGGGGTCGGGAGAGCACAGAACTTGTATGAAACAGAGACCAACAGCAGACAGCATTGCAGGGGATTAGAGAAGGCAAGGAAAAAGCCCAATCTGTAGTTCTATATCAAGTATCGGTGAAGGGGTAGCAGAGTCATACATATTTGCTTACTATTACAGTGGGAGGACTTGGGGTGTGTGTTTGTATATGTATGTATGTGTGTATATATGTATATAGATATAGATATAAAATATATCTATCTCATACACAAACATTTATATACACATACACACTCATTTTTTTTTTCTTTAATTCTTGCACATAGGAAATTCTCTTCACAACAATGAAAGAATAGCTTTAAAGATTATTAAATTTCATGTTTAGTCTCAGCCGATGACTTCTGTGAATCAAGCAAAAACCATTTCTACTTCATCTTTTCTAAAATTAGGCGCTACCTGTAGACTCTCTCTAAATAATTCACTCTGTTGCAGCTTGCTTAGACACTGTATAGCAGCACATAGATTCCTGTGAGTGCTGCCATATGGTGCTCTTTGCTGGCGCCATATGGTGCTGTGTATCTTATTCTGTCCTAAAAGCATTACATTTACAAGAGAATATCTTGAGTGTACCGCAAGGGTTACAGTATGGGCCCATAGCGGCCTGTGAGTACTGCATTATGGATCTGTTCAACACGGATACGTAATGTAGCTGTGTGTGTAGTAGTTTATAAAATGTCTAAAGTTTTTACATTTAATAAGCCTTTTATCACATACGTTTTTCAGAAAAAAAATAATAATAATAAAAAAAAAAAATAAATAAATATATATATATATATATATATATATATATATATATATTAAAGTGTTCTTACCTCTATATTAAATATAGGGTTCCTAACATGTATATCTTCTCTCTAAATCACAGGAGTCAAAGCGTTGGCAAATCTACAGTTCCCATCATGCTAAAGCTGATGGGAATTGTAGTTTTGCTGGAGGACCACGAGTTTACAACCCCTGATCTAGATAATAATAGAGTTTGATCAAAAGTAGTAGTATACATCATGCTGTCTGGCTGCTTCTTGTCATCTCCCTTAGGACTTTTATTTCCCAAGTACCTTTGCAGCATCGTTCAGTGCTCGAAAACTTTTAATGCCGTTTTGGAGCAAACGCAGTCAAGTTTAGAACGTACACATTTTCTTTGACATTTAATACCCCATAATTGCTGCGCATGGTACTGATCTTTCCCTTAAATGTAAGATCAAAAGCCCGACGCTCTGCCTGCCAATGCTAAACTTTCTGATAAAAGACAAAACTTGAAAAGTAGACACCGACGATATTTAAATGTTCTAGTCAGACATATTTGGTTGCATATGGTGGAAAAGTTAAAAAAAAGCTAATTTCTTATGGCTTCTGTTGTATTGCTGAACTTCATTCTCCAACTTCAGCACTGTCTAACTGTCTGCAGTATCCATGGGATAGAGCAAAGAGACAGCAAGGGTCCGACTGTTGACACTCACCTTCCCTCCCTCTGTGACCTTCTAAACTGGGGCCTCAAAATACCTGCTGGATAGAGAGACGCCTCTCTATGAAACTGCCAGAAATCCGCTTTCGCCCTATATTCGGCAGCTCTGTACAGAATAAATGGAGCGGCCTGGGGCCTGGATTTTGGGGTCCCGGTACATAAGATTGTGGGGCGTTTCCCCATGATCTTAGTTATCCCCTGATTTGTGGATATAGTTGAAAGGGCATAACTTGTCAATAAGGGAATAGTGTAAGGGGCCTATTGGATAAAGCGATTTTTTTGTTTTCTCTGAAACTATCGCTTTTGAGAACAGCCTGAGATCATTCACCACAACAAGAACAATGGTCGCTTGATACGAACGTTATTCTGATCATTAGTATACTCAAACACTAGAGTACACAAACGATCGATGTGAACACGCACTGAAAGATTTGCGAACCATTAACAATGATTTTGTGGTAAGCTAAAAAGCGATCAATGACAAACTAATGTTTGTTGGTTGTTTGATCGTGATGACCGGTTCCCCTATAATAAACTTTTGGTGTGGCTGCTAAATCTCCTTTCAACCTATTTGTGTCTCCCAACAACTACTAGTAGCGGATGTCAAAGGAGAATACAGAATTGGTTAAAGTGTCACTGTGGTTTAAATTTTTTTATTTTTTTTTTTTGCAGAAATCAATAGTACAGGCAACTTTAAGAAACTTTGTAATTGGGTTTATTAGCCGAAAAATGCATTTTTTATCATACAGTTTGAAGCTCTCCCCCTGTTTTCATGGTTCTCTTATGGAGAGGGGAGGGGTGGAGGGAGATGGAGCACAAAAACAGGACAACAAAAGAGTTAATTTACAGCTACATCACCGGCTATCTCCTCTGACAGTCAACACTAACCTCTCTGACCTCTGAATACTGGCTTTCACACAGTTTCCGCTGTGAAATCCTTTGTTTTCTGCTGGCAACTAATCTTCCTCATCCCCCCTCCCCTTTCCATAGAACAGACAGGGCGCAACTGATGTAAAAGTCGAGATTTCCTGATAATGATCAGTGAATGAGAGAGAGGAGGGGGGGGGTCTGGGGAAAGGCTTTTTGAATGCAGATAATGGCACATTTGCCTAATAAACCTAATCACAAAGTTTCTTAAAATCGCCTGTACTATTGATTTCTGCAAAAAAAAGAAAAAGAAATAAATAATGACAGTGACACTTTAACCTTTCTTAGTCCTCCTTCCTGATGTGTTCTCAGGTAGGAATGGATTATAAGTAGAGTTCGAGTATTAAGGAAAGAATAAAGATAGAGACCTTATTTTTAAATCTACTGTCGCCATTGTGGTCTAATGCCTCGGGCTGAGTTCACATTGAGCCTGAATAAAGCTGCACTCTCATATACAGTATGAAACCACAGCCCAATCTAATGCTGTTTATCCCACGTCCCTACACATAGGGACGGGCATATGGGCAGGGCTTTACTACATTCTTAAAAGGGGTTGTATCCTGCAGAATATGTGGATTTATCAGAAGATTAGGGTCAGTGTTAGTAGCTGATGCTATAGCTTATCCAGACGTCACTATTACATCCCTTAACTGGATTTGGGTCTATATTTCATTATCTTCCAATGTGAATTCCTCCTCCTCCTTCATCCTGATAATACTGTAGGTGGCAGTCAGATTGCCTAGGCCGGATACCACAATGCTATGGATGCTGTACGGCTAATAAATCCGCTCTGTTTGTTTGTTGCACATTCATTCTAATTAACAGACTTGATAACATTAAAAAATAAAGCATTTTGAGTAGCGGAGCCAGAAATATGTTAATGTATATGCTTTTCTTCTCCTTCAGCTGTTACATAACAGATGGGTCTTTACTTGTTGGCAGTCAGGCTGTGCCACATATTAAAATCTCAGGGCACATGATTGTGTCTGATGACAGTAATCTGAAATCCCTACTTGTATGGAAACATTCGCTCCCACAATAATCCATGTTTCTTCATTTCTCTTTCAAAAGCAAATACCGGATGACATGATGTTCTTTGCGATTCAAGGTTACGGGTCTTGCCGCATTTCTGTAACATCTCAGCTGCGTTTTGCAATGCGTGGTTTCCAGGAGATGCATTACTAATGTCAGGACCTTTCGCCAGTCTACATCTTGGAAATTAGATAGATAGCATTACCTTAAAGCCTTAGTACCAGAATCGCTGCTTTTACCCGTCGGTGATTCTGCTCGCCCTGCTCTTTGCTGATAGATTTATAATGTAATAGCCAGACTCTCACTCTTACAGCTTCCCAATTTTACAAAACCTCCACCATCCTCCACCCAGCTTATTGCTAAAGTGTTCCTCTAGCTATCAGAAATATGTGTATATATAGAGTATAGCAATACCAATCCAACAATATCTACATGGTCCTGATGACCTATGCTACCTATGTTCTGTCCACTGAATGTGACTGCATGAGATTGGAATTTTTAGTTATCCCTTTATCATTTAATAATTTATTTAATATTTTGTTATTATTTTATTAGAATTATTTTAATATGTAGGGATATGGATATGTGTATCTCTCTCTCTTTCTCTCTCTCTATATATTTTATTTTATTATTAATATATATGTATATATATATATATATATATATATATATATATATATATATATATATATATATTTCTTTTCTAATATATTTTTTGGATATATCTATCTATCTTTATCATAGTCGCAGCCCTCCAGCTGTTGCAAAACTACAAAGCTTTGGCTGTCCAGTCATGATGGGAATAGTAGTTTTGCAGCAGCTAGAGGACCATGAGTTTGACACCTCTGATGTAAACAAAGACCAGCTGGGAGACTGGAAGGGTGGGGATCTGTAAGGCGAGTAAGGGTACTATTACACGAAGCGATTTTTTTTCGTCGATCAATGGTTAACAATAAACTAACTCAAACGATTGTTATGGCAAACACCCTGAAATCGTTTACCCAATTACATGGAACTAGGATCGTTACTTATGATCGTTATTGCGTTCGTCCTATCGTTCACCGCTATTGCAAATGACCAAACGACGGCTTATTACATGCGAACGATTTGTAAACGATCAACAATAAAAATAGGTCCAAACTCGTTGGTCGTTTAATCGTTGTCTACTATTACACTAAATGATTATCGTTCAAATTTGAACAATTTAACGATTTTTCGAATGATAATCGTTCCGTGTAATGCCACCCTTAGGCTCCATTGACACGTCAGTATATTTTTGCAGATCTGCATTTTTTGAGAACCTTACAGAGGTAATGTCCTTTGCGTCCGCACAAAAAATGTGGATCCAATAGACTTTTATTAATGTAGGACATCTTTTTTTCAGAGCCACAAAAATAGGCACATAAAAACCAATATTGTATAAATTTGTCGTACACACTCTGCGGACGTGTAAACGAGGCCTTACTGTTCAATTTTGGTATTTTGTCACATTTACTTGCTTTCAAACATTTTGTAAAATTTTCTTTACAAACCCCACTAAGTCCTCCCAGTAAAACAGTGTTGTGTGTTTTCATTTATATTTTTTTTACACATAGCATGTACTGGATAACAGTAAAAGAATGACATTTTACCTGTATATGATACATGCGCTGTTCCTACATGTGTCACAGTTTGCTGTATCTTGGCCAGTCCGATATGATAGCCTAAAAAACAGAGAGATCATTAGCTATAAACTAGAAAATTTCCACAAGATCAGGCTTACATGCAAGGGTCTTGGGGTCTTTATGATGAGGAATTTTTAAAGAATTTCTGCATCTCAAATCTGATTTTATGCTGAAATTATCTCATTATTCAGGTGGAAGATTGTATATGAAATTACTCTTGAGAGATGACATTACAAAATTTGGAATCTGCACACATATGAACATTGACGCGGATTTCCTCTTAAAATTAATGGGTTTGGATTTCACATACCTAATACTTATGGATTGGGATGACACTTCACCAGTTATATCAGAGGAAGCCTCTCTGTAATATACAGGGGTGCCACACATTACCCAACAACCAAGAGGGAAGAGATACTGTACATGTATGATTGAAACGTTACATTGAAACCTCTGTTCCTCTTACGTGTAAAAGGATCCTAGTGGGTGGTGACCCCCATTTCAGCCGTGGACAGTATATTTAAAGGGGTTCTCTGACATTTCACAATATATAGTGCTGCAGTTAATAGTTGGACATCTCTGCAGGCAGTGATTCGAGTTCGTATCAGAAGTGGCGGCAGCAGCGGGATTGTTCCGCAGGGACCCGCAGACATTGTAGGGGGACACGGGTGTAGTGCAGAGAGGTAAGAATAGCATCTTTATTATTTTCTATAGAACTGCAGCACTATATAAAAAGTTTTGCCATGAATTGAAAAACATTTCACAATATGGTGGATTTGCATAGTTAAAATTGCAGTGGGTTACAGTACCAAGCATCTATGGAAATTGGCCTGCAGTGCAGATTTAGGGTTAACATTGAACATACAGCAAAATCTGCATCTAACATTTTGGTGAGGATTTGCCAAAGATTCAAAGAGGGAGGCAGACTAACATTTTTTTGGACCTGTGATATTGATTTAGTGATCCCAGTAAAAACCATTGCAATTTGTCTAAAGGCCGCCATACATTGTATACAGAAGACGTCCGAATCTACCACCGTTGGCGGGTCTGGCGCACAGTATAAGGTATATGAAGGGCCTTCCCATGATGATGTTTGTGAAGATAGGGGTCAAGTGTGGTGTATTTTCACAGCCCAACACTTTTAATTGCCTGGCAGATAAGCTGACTCACTTACCCCTTCTATTATACAGTGATCCCTCAACTTACAATGGCCTCAAGATACAATATTTTCAACATACAATGGTCCTTTCTGCACTATTGTAACTTGAGACCAGACTCAACATACAATGCTACAGACAGTCAGGATCTGCGGCACATGTAAGTAACTAGATGATCAACTAATGAAACTGGCCATTTTACTGGTAAAACCCCAGTATTGTTGAAATGTATGCACTGGTTGGCTGTCTAGTAGTGATTCTCTGAGTATAGTGAGATACTACATGTCCGGTACTGCTCTTTACCTGGGCCAGCTTGAGTTGCTCTTTTTGACACCAGGTGAGGGCGGCTTCATTTTATTTTTCTGGGACCCTGTGTGATCTGTACAGGACCCTCAAGACGCTCCCATCTTCTACTTAGAAAGTTATTTACAGTCTCCAGTCGCCCTTTCTGAATGTTGTATGGAAGGACTTGCTTTATCCATATTAGTTATCTGCTTATTTTCCTTTAAATCTTATTTTTTTTCTCACTTTGGGATGACATTTTAAGGGATTCAGAACCAATTACCAGTTTTCCATAGAATTTTGGTCTCAACATACAATGGTTTCAGCCCACAATGGTCATCCTGGAACCAATAAATATCGAATGTTGAGGGACCACTGTACAGTATACATGTATGTTGAAGGCTGGGAGAGATTGTTCAGCCGACTATTATTGAAGGTGTATATAAACTAGCCTTGAATGGTTAATTACAGGAAACAATATAAAACATTCAACTGTTCAACAACTGTCAGTCTAGTGTAACAAACTTAGTCTCATCTTAGAACAAGACCATTGTTCTTTTCATGTCCAACAACCAACTTTTCTGAAGAGCATGTATCCTTCTGGGAGAGACCACTCTACAGATGTGACCTGACTTTATTGGATTTACCTCTCTCTTTGTAGCAGGTAGTATTAATTATGTAGATCTATCTGATCTAGGCGACCAACATCAGAGGACGGTGTAATTGCTTGGGGGGGAAGCTTGAGTAAGGGTCAGTGCTGAGTGACCCTCAACGTAGCTATTAAATTCCCTATTCTACTCTTGTACTTTCTTTTATTTGCTTGTGAAGTTGAGGCTTGTTCTCCTTCTAAAGTCGTTTCATCCTTCGTTCTACAAAAGAAACGTTTTTGGAGCTGGGCATGTTCTTCCAAGTGATACCAGGGTATAACATGTGCTGCAAGACGATAACGTAACATATGGTAGATCAGGTCTTTGTTCCTTACTCTTAAGTAAAGATATAAAGACCCATAATGTTACTTTCACTGTATTCTATAAATTTCTCCATTATCCCATTAACTATCTACAAGAGTTTCACCTCTGATAGGTTCTTGTATGGACTTTTACTCTTTCCTGGTCAAACGCTTCTGTATATCTAGCACTCTTGCAGTTTTCATACCTTTGGCATGTATTAAAAAAAACTTGAATGATAAAAAAAATTCATAGTAAAAGGTAGACACCTGACACCTGTCAGATTGCCACCCATTTTATACATGCAATTTAGCACCATAATAAGTTTTTGCAAAATAAAAACAAAAACACAGACCCTAGCATAAAACTAGATGCACAGTACCTCCTAAAAACAAAAAATCCAAAAACTGTTTAAATCTACAGCCCAGAAATCTTCACGCTACTGTACTGGCATGCTGTGTCAGTACAAAAGTGTGCTGCGGCCCAGAAATCTTCACGCTACTGTACTGGCATGCTGTGTCAGTACAAAAGTGTGCTGCGGCCCAGAAATCTTCACGCTACTGTACTGGCATGCTGTGTCAGTACAAAAGTGTGCTGCGGCCCAGAAATCTTCACGCTACTGTACTGGCATGCTGTGTCAGTACAAAAGTGTGCTGCGGCCCAGAGATGTTCACGCTACTGTACTGGCATGCTGTGTCAGTGCAAAAGTGTGCTGCGGCCCAGAGATGTTCACGCTGCTGTACTGGCATGCTGTGTCAGTACAATAGTGTGAAGATTTGAACAGTATTGGAGCTTCCGGCATCATGAAGAATGATGATATCGGGAGTTTCCAAATTCTGTCCCGTAGTGCATTATCCATGCATGGTTTGTAATTACGTAACATGTGAATGCCCCCCTGATAGGAGAAGTTTATGCAGATTACATGTTTGATAACCAGAAACTCTGAAACTGCAGAAATGCACCAATGCCTTTTTATTTAAGTAAAGTAGGGGATTACAGATGTATATTTTCTCCATTTCATCTATACAAACTCTAATCCATAATCACAGATTTCCAATCCTAATCTAATGCATTAACTAATAGCGATCCCTGTTGGGTAACAAATTAGATGATCCTTTGTGACCTAAATCTTTTCTATTGATCAGAAATGTATTAGACAAGTCCTCAGATACAGTCATCATCGCTGTGACTACTGCAGATTTAGCCTTATATATATATATATATATATATATATATATATATATATATATTTATTTATTTACAATACTTCTCTACTGCTGTGTTTAAGCACTCTGTTCATAACCCTGACTAGCAGCCTATTGGGCCCTACCTCTGAAAAGACCTAATAGGTGTGAAAAGATGGCAGGGCCTTCATTATTCCCCCTTGCCATTATAACCATTGGTATGACAGTGACCCCCTCCTCTTATCTGTCTAACTAGTTGAATGCGGCAGTTGTTGGCATCTAAGGGGTCAAAGTGATACTGTCACCCCCACCCCCACAGGCAGGTCCAGACTTCTGCCCCGTTAGGTGGATCTGAGTGAACCATGTCCCACAATACCTTTTATTAGCGGGTGTCACCTGTCCTATATAGCACCATTCTGCTGAGTGTTTAGCTACAGCATGGTATGTGTATATATATCCCACTCCATGGTCTAATAGGCAGATTGCCCTGGAGTGTTATAATTTGGTGGCACCCCACCATCACTTTTGTAAAGGAGGCAGCCCTTTACCTTGGTAAATGTCGGCGATGCAGCATTTACCAATGAATGAGGCATGACAGGTGTAAACCGGACAACAACTTACATGTTAAAGTATGGGGCCTATTTCACAATCACACATGAATGGCAACCAGCACCATACACATAAATGCCTACATCCTAACATGCTTGGCTAATGCAGGTTATGTGTGAACATTGATGTGAGAAGGCTCAATGTCTCAGAGTATGAAATATATTTTATACAGCACTGTGGACGGATCTCCCTTCAATAACAATACAGTGGTTCCTTGGATTACGAGCATAATTCGTTCCGGGACCATGCTTGTAATCCAAATCCACTCTTAAACCAAGGCAAATTTTCCCTTAAGAAATCATAGAAATGCAGACAAAAATTCCACACCCCAAAAATAATGATTTATTATTCTGAATTACATGTAAAACAGATGAATCAAACATTCACAAACAGCAGAATATGTGATATTATAAGTTACTGTAGAGTAATGGAGAGGATGGGAAACACAAGGGCGGACAGAGACTGTAGGGAGCAGGAAGGAATGAGGAGGGCAGATGTGGGCACATACATGCAGCACTCTCTGTCCGGGGAGAGAGGGGTTACAGCTATGGAGAGATTACCTCTGTCCTCTGATGCAAGCCCCAGCCTGAAGTGGATCTGCTGTGATTTGGAAGGTAAGGGAGACTTCCTGGGTCAGAGTACAGTGCTGTAGACCCCACTATGCAGACCATGCCCCTCCTCCACTCGCGCTCCCACCCAGTACAGGGAGCTCTTAAACCAAAGCAATGCTCTTAAACCAAGTCACAATTTTGAAAAACTGTGAGCTCTTAAACCAAAACGCTCTTAAACCAAGGTACCAGTTTGTATTTACAAATCTTCAATGTGGACGACTAGTTTACAGGTTATGGCTTCCAAGTAATTTCCCATTGCTATAAGCATATGTATCACCCCCATCCGCTTACTATAGCCCCCCAGATTTACACAGAATGCACCTTGTAAATTATACAACGTTTGCCAAGTAAAATATGATAATCGGTTGGGTATGTCTCAGCACCAGGTGCCCTGACTCTTAGTTCTACAGCTAAATTAAAATTTTATTTAACAATTGACAATCTATAAATGTCCGGAGTGACTGACTGCAGAATGGCCATTGTTTTCTCAGAGGGGTCTGGATAATTCGTTCTGTCTGCAGAAATAGCCTGTTTTTATTGTCCCACTCAGTGATGGATTTACTTGTCAGGAGGCAGCGTCACCTTCCAAAGCTCTGCATTTGTTTGCTGAGACATTTATTAGAAGTGTGATGGGGGTCAGGGTCAGGGGGTGGTGCCTAAGGTTCTTTATACCAGTCCTAGGGACAATGACTGGGGGACATTTGTAGAAGTGTTGTCATTACTTAATATTCTTATATCCAGGTCTCATTCCTTCATATACAGTGATCCCTCAACTTACAATGGCCTCAGGATACAATATTTTCAACATACGGCGGTCCTTTCTGGACCATCGTAACTTGAGACCAGACTCAATATACAACATACAATGCTACAGACAGTGAGGATCTGCAGCACACGTAAATAACTAGATGATCAACCAATGAAAGTGGCCATTTTACTGGTAAAATCCCAGTATTAGTGAAGTACATGCACTGGTTGGCTGTCTAGTAGAGATTCTCCAGAGTATAGTGAGATACTACATGTCCCGTGCTGCTCTTTACCTGGGCCAGCTTTAGCTGCTCCTTTGGGCACCAGGTGAGGGTGGCTTTGTTATTTTTCTGGGACCCTGTGAAATCTGTACAGGACCCTGAAGACGCTCCCATCTTCTACTTAGAAAGTAATTTACAGTCTCAAGTCGCTCTTTCTGACTGATGTATGTAAGGACTTGCTTTATCTATATTAATTATTATGTTTTTTTTTTTTTTCTTTTCTCATTCCGCGATGACATTTTGGGGGATTCAGAACCAATTACCAGTTTTCCATAGAATTTTGGTCTCAACATACAATGGTCGTCCTGGAACCAATTAATTTCGTATGTTGAGATACCACTGTACAGAGATACAAATTATACCTGTGTTCATAGTAGGTAGTGCTAATACCCTTTATGTACAGTGGGTATCTGTCTGGCTGATTTAACCCATTCAGGACCATTTTTGCACTCTTTGTGCCTCACATTGTAAGAGCCATAACTTTTCCATAGTCCCATCTACATATTGTGTCATATTAGGGCTTGTTTTTTGCGCTACCTTCTGTACTTTGTATTACTACCTTACATTTTACCATATGATATAGTGCAAAAAGATTATTTGTGGAATGAAAGTAATAAGAAACCTGTAGTCTTTATCCATACGGTAAAAATGACATGTCGATCTTCCTTAGGTCAGAAGAATAACAATGATGCAATGATTTGTATAGCTGTTAAGTTTTACTACATAAAAAAAAAAAAAGTAAGTAGTGTCATGTGTATTTATGCAAAAGTGGAGGAACCTCTTTCCCGCTGCTATATGTATTATAGATACATAAAGCCAAGCTCAGAGGCCTACTGGGTCCTAGTGCCCACAGTATGAAATGTATAATACTATTGTCCTCTGTGGCAGAGAGGCCTAGAAGTCCCTTTAGTTAACAAAATGTGGGTGCACTCTTATAAACTAAAAGAAAAACACAGTGCTGTTCCATATGGTCCCAATCGATTAGGGGTGGCATCGTTGTAGGGAGCGCTGCCTAGCACTGTAAGGGACAATGCAATGTAAAGGGAATATTGTCTATTAAGTTTTTGTATTAAACTTTATTTTTCTTTAATTCTCCAGCTTTCAATTTTCCTATCGGTATTCTAAAATCCTGCAGATTTCATTCTGGGCACTAAGCCTAATATTAAAGCGACTCTGTACCCACAATCTGAACCCCCCCCCCCCCCCCCAAAACCACTTGTACCTTCAGATAGCTGCTTTTAATCCAAGATCTGGCCTGGGGTCCGTTCGGCAGGGGATGCAGTTATTGTCATAAAAACAACTTTTAATCCGGCAGCGCTGTGTCTAACGGGCGAGGCTTATGGTGCGTTTACACAGACAGATTTATCTGACAGATCTTTGAAGCCAAATCCAGGAACAGACTATAAACAAGGATCAGGTCATAAAGGAAAGACTGGGATCTATCCTCTTTTCAAATCCATTCCTGGCTTTGGCTTTCAAAATCTGTCAGATAAATCTTTCTGTGTAAACGCACCCTTACATTTGTAAATTCATTAGGCTGGCACACCCTCTCTGTCCTTCCTCCCTGCCATCCTCATCATTAGGAATGCTCCAGGCAGATTGCTTCCTATTCCCCACCTGTGTGTATAATGAACATGGGCTGGATCGTTAAGACACCTGTGCAAAGCTCAAACAGCAGTAAATGTTCCTGGATCATTCCTAATAATGAGGAGGGTGGGGAGGAAGGACGGAGAGGTGGTGCCAGCCTAATGCATAAATAAATGTAAGCCCCGGCCGTTAGACACAGTTCTGCAGGATTAAAAGTTGTTTTTAGGACAATAACTGCATCCCCTGCCGAACGGACCCCAGGACAGGTCTTGTATTAAAAGCAGCTATCCGAAGGTAAAAGTGGTTTAGGGGGGGACAGATTGTGGGTGCAGAGTCGCTTTAAGCATATACTTTGTATTCTGTAAAAAAAAAATAATAATTCAGCAGTGCCATCCTTATCATTACAGTGTATAGATAGATAGATGATAAAACAGTATTAAACCTTTCACAATAGGTAATGGTTTTACCTCCTCTCCTCCCCCTCCCTGCCAATGGCCTTAGCCCAGGTCATAGAACATGCCAAGAAAACTCTCTCTTAGAAATCAGCAGAGTCACATCTAGTCTGTCCATGTTGCTGTAAAGCGTAACTAAGTGTACTTAATAGTATCTCGGACAATATTGCTGACCCCATAATAATGTAACCAATATAAAGTCAAAAATTTGTAAACAGAAAATAAAAACTGATTACAAAAACAGAATGTTTCGTTATTTGGCTCTAATAAAAAAAAAAATATAAACTCTAGGGGACAGGTTTACTTCATATGAGCAATTGTGGCAAAACTAGTAGTGCGACTGGCATTTTCTTGTTCTTTGAATCCCCCCAATAGGTGGCACTAGAAAGCCATCTTCTTTTCTTGTCCTTCTTGGAGGCAAGCTTATTTATGTACATTGGATCCTTGTGTTATGGATTTCCCCCCAAGCATTGCTCTAGGCATAATAGAATGTATCAGCTATGTACAGGCACGATCCGTACACAAATGTCATGGATTTGATCATCCCCACGCGGGCAAGCCATCACCTATACCCCATTCTATTGATGTACTATGCAGCTAGAGCGAAATGTTGTAATTTTCGGAATACTTTCTGTTATTATTTACATGCCACAATAATAGTTGCTTAAAGGGAATGTATAAAGTTTCTTTTACTGATTAGTCAGATACTCAAACCTGTTCTTTTTTTCTAATCTGTTTCTGTTTTGTGATTGTAATTTCATTAATTATTGATTGTACATTGTTATGGGGGCTACCATTTGGCCTGAGCTGTTTAACAGCATTTACTAGTATGCTTTACAGTAAGCCCCATGGATGTAGACTACAATAGACAGGACCTGTCCCCTTGAGATGAATTTGAAAATTTACTGAGTCTACTCTACGACCTTTTGAAATGGTCATTCCACAGGGAATTGCTTTTGTCTTATACTGGTGTCACTGTACTGCGGTACAGATCACTTAACAACAGCTTCCTTTTATCGCCACAGACAGTAAGAATGAAAATGGCAAAATATCAGGATTATTTTATAATATACATAGGGAAAAAGTGTACTCTCCTTGAAAAATACCCTGCCACCACTCCTCTCATGGTCCTAGGTCCCTGCTGCTCATGAATCGTTAGTGTCACTGTCGCTTTTTTTCTTTTTTTTTTTGCCTGCTCATTCTCATGAAATCTTGACTGATTTACATCAGATGTGCTCCTATCTGTTCTATGGAGGGGGGAGGAGGGAGATTAGTCGCCAGCAGAGAGCAAAAGATTACACAGTGGGAGCTGCTTGAAAGACTGTATTCCGAGGTCAGAGAGGTCAGTGCTGAGAGAAGATAGCCCGGTGATGTAGCTGTAAATTAACTCTTTGTTGTGCTGTTTTGGTGCCTCATCTCCCTCAACCTCCCCCCTCTCCATAGAAAACCATGAAGAGGGGGGGAGAACTTCAAACTGCTTTTTCATGATAATAAATTCTTGGCTAATAAACCCAATTACAAAGTTTCTTAAAATCGCTTGTACTATTGTTTTCTGCATAAAAGAATTTAAACAACAGTGACACTTTAAGTCTCAACACAGGCAAATGCCTACAGTGGTGACCAGCATCATCCAGTGACTGGCCGAGCAGGCGCTTTCTGTGTGTTGAGATGACAAGAAGAACTAAGCAACAGAATTAGAGATGAGCGAACCTCGAGCACACTCAGGTTTGTCCAAGCCCGAGCATGCACCGTTTGATTACCAGTGTCTGAAGAAGTTTGATGCCGTCCTAGGTAATTCTGAAAACATGAATATGGCCTATGGCTGTAGCGATGTTTTCCAGGCAGCCTTAGGGCTGTGTCCAACTTCTTTAGCCACTGGTAATCATATGCCGCATGCTCTGGTTCAGGTGTCAGATGAGAGCATGCTTTTGTATTTACTCCATGCACCCAGACTGCTTTTAACTATATTATAATTATCCAGACAACCCCTTTAAAATCTATATGTATGCAGTTTTATTCGGAACTCTGTTTAAAAAATAAATTAAAATTATATATATATATATATATATATATATATATATATATATATATATATATATAATAAAAAAATATAAATCTGGATATATAGATATAAAAAAATTTTTTTCTAATAATACTGAGACCCTGTGTCTGGTGAATTGGTATAGTAGGTATCTACCAGACATGAAAAAAGCGACCCCTGTATTTGCAGTAGTAAAGTTCCCATAATCCCTGCGGCCGTTGTTTGATTAATCTCTCCCCAGAATAGTTTTGTCAGAAAATTCCAAATATTAAATATTGCATTCTTGATTTGCTAATCTATTGATTGTGGTTTTGATGCTTGGCTTTCACTGCACCTTGTTGCTGTGATTACTGACCCTCCCCAATGGGTTTGTTTATTTATTTGTTTTTACATTTAATTAGGTTGCGGCTCTTAATTTTGAGCAACCCCTTGAAGAATGGAACCACAGCGATGACTGGTTGTTATGGGCACCTACCCTTGTACTAATGTGTCCACTGTATGTATGTATGTGTGTGTATACTGTATGCAGAACGAGAATTAACAGAGACCATGGGAAATTTCCTTCCTTTGCCACATCCAATTGATAGGCTTAGGCTTTGTGTGCTGTGGGCCGAGGCTCCTTGTGGATGTTGAATTATCCATGGCTTTATGAATATTTAAAGAAAACGAGTCTTGTGATGACTGCCTTCAGTGCAGCTACACAAACAATACATTTGTTATTGTCTTGTATACTGTACCGGTGTAAGACATAAGGAGGCGGCATGTGTAACTTCACACAGTCCTAGTGGTCGGAGATCTGCCGTCTCCTGTGCGAGGAGGCTGCTATACAAGTTTTTTTAGTATAAGAATTTTTCTTCTATTGCGCCTACAGGAAACAGCTATAGCCTATGAAGAGCTAATAGTCAAAACGCAGGACCATGTATATAGCATATGCTATGGTCCCTGCTACGGATTTTGCATTTTGGTCTGAGAATACCTTGTTTTGTCTGTATTTATAACATTAATGTTTCACTGCAGCGACGCTACTTACACATAAAAAAAAATGATTTCATCCTTCACGTTATATACGTCAATTAAAACTTTCAATGGGAAGTAGAATCGGGGAGTCCGGATTTCATTGTGCCATATATTTTAGTTTTTTGGAGAGGTAAGCTGTACAGAGAGATGTCTGCCCATCGCTTACCTGTCTCTCTATTCAGAATGTATACAGGCCAAGGGTGCAAGTGAATAGGCGTTCAGAAGAGACAGCTGTCATCTGAGAGGAGACTAAAATGTAAGGCCAGCAAAGTGACTAAAGTGTATAGGGCCGCCTGGCTCATAATAAGGGCCGAGCAGCTGAAATTCAACAGGCTTTCAGAAATAAGCTGTCACCAGTGGCTTACCTCTCCTCCATCCATTGAGACACACAAATACTCAGCCATTCACCCATTGTAGAAACCATTAAGCCCCAGCATTGCAGCAGAGCCTCATTCACTTCATTGACAAGGAACTGCAATACTACACAAAACCCAATGACTAGGGTGGTGATGTGTGATAGATAGATAGATAGATAGATAGATAGATAGATAGATAGATAGATACAAAACACAATTGACGCAGCACTCTGAGAAAAGAGTTTTGCTCGGTGCCGTTGTCAACACCCCCGATCCACAGGTGTCTATATAGAAATCCGAAAAGTAACTGCAGCACACGGGACTTCGTGAAGAAAATCGATCTGTATTGGTGATTATTCCATACAAAGCACACAGTGTACAAACAAGTGACGTTTCGACGTCTCAATGACGTCTTTGGATTTCTAGATAGATAGGTGTGTGTGTGTGTGTGTATATGTATGTGTGTAATATATATATATATATATATATATATATATATATATATATATATATATATGGATGTTTCCTGGACAGCCCCTCATTAAAAGGGTATTCTGCTCCGGTAAAATAAATGTTGAACCCCCCCCCCTTTCCTCTCCTGAAGACTATCCTTCCCCCTAGTTCTGAGCCTGTTGTTTTCTGCTGAAGAGTCAGTTTCTGCTCTGATCTCCCTCTTCCCTCTCCCTTCTGAGATGGCTGATGTAAACAGCATCCCTTGCCAGCTGTTTCTGCACTCTAAAATGCTAGGAGGGTTAATCACGGGGAATTCACCAGCATCCTCACCTCAGATTTACCTTCCTGGCATTACAGAATGCAGAGACAGCCTGTCCGGGATGCTATTTAAATCAGCCAACTCGGAGGGGGAGGGGGGGGGGAGTGAACAGCTCACACACAGTTTTCTGTGTCTTCGGCAGCAGCTCAGAACTGGGGAAGGAGCCTGAGAAGATAATAACAAGTCTCCAGTGGGAGACGATTCAATATTCATTTTACCTGAGCGGAATACCCCTTTAATTGTGACCCAAGAAACAGTAAAAATCCATAACTTCCATTTAGCTTTAGCTTCCATTTAGGTCTCAGTATCCATTATTGACCGACAATAAATTAGCGACACACATTGGTCCAGAAGTGGCCGTAAGTTAATCCTAATAACAGTTTGCAACGCTCATATTTTTTTAGCGAATCGTTTCCTCGTTTAAGTCCAGCACTTTTAATGGGAAATCTGCAAAGTGGCTATTGAGCAGGAATATTGATGACATCTAGTGCAAAACTTTGCTGCAACCATTAAGGGAGATAATGCAAATCCGCCTCCTATAATACAGAGGTCGTAATTATAGATAAGAGGAATTAAGTGAGTCACAGGCGGTTGAACTGCGTGAGTAGTAGATACAGGCCCATGGACTCCGCAATTACTGGCTGAAAGACGGAGTGCGTCCTTATAGGAGGCTGTTGTGCTGTATACACATCGTATAGCTTATTTCCCTCCCTTACAGCGATCATTACCATATTGGTTTTACACTTATAGGGTAAGTCCAGAGATACACACAGACTCTTTTAGCGCTACTGATTGAATTTCACTATTGAGCTACAGCTGCAGGCCAATTTTTTTTTTCTTTTTATATTTGTTTTTCAAAAGCTAAAAGTGCTATATATAAGGGTTGCATACTGGAATCTCACATAGCTCTAGGCATGTTAGATTTTCACCTCCCAGCCCTATTGTTGTTAGATGGGTAAGTATGTGCCAGGGCTCTCTGGCTGCAGCTTAGCCCTCCCTATAGACAACACTTCACTTCAATGCTCGGCTGCGCTGAACATTCACATGTATCGGGACGTCAGGGGATAAAACTGTCTAGTTGACAGTTATTCAAAATGTATAGCTACCTTAAAGGGAAACTAGCAGCAGTTTAGAAGTTTCTATCCTGCTGTTATGTTTCTATACTGCTCAGGGTGCCGAGGATGAAGGTCATTTTCTTACCTTTAGCTTTTTATCTTGACTTTATTCTCTATGCAAATGAGGCAGTTTGGCGCACTAGGGGAGGCACTACCGTCTTTAGTGTACCGATCAGCCCTGTCAGCCTGCCCCTCCTAATGACTATTCATCCAGCGCTCTACAGTAATAAGTATCCACCATTCTGCTGGATTTCCCCAGTTGGCGTGCAGTCACTCCTGCCAGCAGTAGATCAAATATAAATATATATATATATATATATATATATATATATATAAAATTATATTTCAGCTGGATTACATTTGATGCATCAACACCATTCAGACCTATCTTCGGTTGCCTATGTTTTTACATATGTAACTCACCCCTCTCTGTGCGCTTCTCCCTTCTCCAGCTCCTGAATAACACCCAAAAGCACTTTGATTGTTTCCTGACTAGAGCTGATCAGGTTCTCCATGGTGTGAAGCTGTGCTTTTAAGTCTATCACTTCCGTGTGAGGCACAATTTGTTGGCATTCATCACTCAGAGCCACTGCTGTCTGACAAGGCAGATTTTTTTCCACGGGTAAAACATTTATCTGCAGGGCCTGCTCATTACATTCCGTCGATTGACACTGCGACTGTATTGTACACGCTTTAGCATTCATATCTTGGCCTTGTAGGCCGTTTACTTGAGCAGTTCTTTTGTCTTCGTCATCTGTCAGAGGGCAAACAGTCCTTTCCATGTCACTCAAGTCTTCAGGGTCAGCTAGGTTTGGGTTAAGGGTGGGCGAGTGTATGGTGGCTTCCTCCCTCAAAAGCACTTTAACGTGTGCCGGGTGATGGGGTAACGTGTTCCCTAATGGCCTTTTGTCGTATTTTGTGGTTTCATGCAGATGGCAGATGGCCTGTTCCGATGTGGAGATTGCTGGGTTCCGAGGAGAGGGGGAATCTTTAGTACAGCTGTGCAAATCAGTGCTTCCACATACATCTGAACAATTGCTAGAAGTAATAACATCCATGTCTTCACTCGAATGTACTACCAGTTCAGCAACCACTTGGTCATTGACCCTGCTGCATCGGTTAGACTCCCCTGAGCTTTTGTGATCCTTTGTATCCGTTACCTCTATAAGGAATCCATTATTTTCACCCTTTAATTCCACGCCAGAAGAATTTTTTAACAGGTTCCCTTTTTTGCGATCGAGAGGAAAAGTCTGGTAGCGCTTTTTCAGGTCTGGCGATGTCTGAACCCCTGTGCTCTTGGTTACGTTGGGTATAGACCGCCGAGCAGGCACTGTCATGTACTTCCGATAAGCTTTGTAAGAAAGAGACTTTGCGTCTTTTTTCTCACTTTGCGGCACCGTAGAAAGCTGTTTATCCCTCTGCTCGTTCTGAGCCTCGCAGATATCTTTAAACCTCACTTGAAGGGCTTTATTTCGTTTTTTTATCTGCCGGTTGGCGTCCAATGCATATTTCATGTCTAAGGCTAAAGAAACAGCTGGCTCGGCTTCACTTTCTGAGGATGTCAGCACACATTTGTCCCCTTCCTTGCTCACCATGATTCCTGCAGGGAAACAGAGTAACCAGTGAGAAGTAAAGCAATTTACAGTGTAGTATATTTTAACCAATGGCTCCTTTCCTAGATATTATGTGTATGGGAACTAAAAGGTAACTCTACATTTCTTTAGGTAATCTCATCATTTAAAGGGAATGTGACGTCACTTTGTCTCCCTTGTTCTATTCACTTTAATGAAACTGAGCTGCAATACCACACCCAAACTGAGCACGCAAGTGGTGTAGTTTTTGAAAGAAAGCAGCTGTATTTTTCTAATACTAGACTACTCCTTTAGTGAACAGATTTTTAGGATTGGGGACGGCAAATCAATATAGAGGAGAATCTGAACAGATTGACATGTAATTTTTCCTTAAATGATTAGGACCCTAGTGGGCCATCCTAATCGGTGATAGGTTTCTAAGCCTCAATGAGAACAGATTTTAGTCTGAAGTTATACTGAATCCTTTCCCATAAAACTATATATTAGCGATAATAATTAGTATATTAGAGATAATGGCCATAGACGACAAAACGTGTAGAAAGAAGTTTTTGTTAGATTTTGGCTATGTTCACACGTTGTGATGAATTCAGAAACTATATCCGTAGTTGTCATTGAAAACAACAGTCGTAGGTTTTCCAAATTCATTGATTTCAATTCATTTTATTAGATCTCTGGCCATTGTTGTGCATTAACTACGGCCGTTGTTCACTACAGCCATACAAAATAATGAACATGTTTATTTTCTACAGCCCCAGTTCCTGTAGAAAATAGCCGTAGCCATAGAAAATAATGTTAACAAACTGTGTGGCTGTTCTGCCGGCCTTAGTGTGAATGAAAGTCGGTGGTTAGTTGATTTTCATTCACACCCATTCTGTTAGTAGACTTCTGTGGGTATAAAAGAAAGTTCCTGCAGCCTATAATGCATTATCAGCCGGAGGAACACGTAATACAGCGGCAGTTGTATTACAATGTGTGAACATAGCCTTTAACGGAGTTCTCCCTGAATGTCATTTACCATACTTTTTCAGGCTTACAAGGAATACACCCTGAGTATACTGACTGGTCAGACATAGTGCATCAGATTTTTGTGTTTTTTTTTTTTTTTTTAAACTATTTCAGTCTAATTTATTCAAGCAAATACTTTGGATATGTTTGTGGCATAAATCCGTGTCGGAGCCCCGCCGCAGAATCCTGCCTTACTCAGTATGTCAATGGGATGCCACGCTCTCCGCTCAAAGAATTGACACTCCATTGAGAGTGGAGACATGTGCAGCATCCCATTGGCACACTGAGGCAGGAGGGATTCCGCTGCTTTTACTCAGTCTGAACATACCCTAAAAGAGATTTACACCCCCAGGCCTCAGTGCCTAGGTGGTATGGTATAGTAATACCCCCTACCCACCATAAGAGGGTTTGTGTTAAAGCATACCTATCATTTAAACAAATTTCTGATATGTCAGGAGTTTGTACCTGTGAGGGTCCGGGTGCTGAGACCTCCTCTGGTCGCTAGAATGAAGGGGCAGACGCACTCAACAGCATGTGCTCTGAACCTTCATCTCCACTCTCTCTCGTAAAGTAGCAGTGGAGAGAATTATAACAAAGTCTATAGAACGTCCAGCTATTGTGTACCAGAAGTTGCTAAGTCCCGTCCTCAGTGCACCAGAACATCATATTTGCATAGGGATTGAAGTGTTAATATTGCGGGAACGCCGCCTAGGATGAAAGTAAGAAACTTTCTTTAATCTTCAGTACCCCATGCACTATAGGAAGATATCGGCAGGTTACATCCTTCTAACTTGCTGATATTTTCCCTTTATTGATAAATGTCACTTTTTCTCAATATGTAAATAAGGTACACCAATCTTCTGCACATCTTCTTGTATATTCATAGCAGTAAGCTGCAGCACAGAGTGAGGTTGCTGCACATTGCCATTATGAGATGGGCCAAATGGAAAAGAAGTTGGAATTTTCAGCTTTTTTGCATTTAATTTTATTTTTATTTATTTTTTGCTGAAAATATAAACTACATAGTGTGGACAAAGCCTAGTTCAACACCATCTATACTATAATACCAGGAGAGGTGTGGCGCTTCATATTTGGAAGAAGACAGCCATGTCTATCTAATCCTTGACAGCCTTATTAAGCACATTTGTATACAGACAGGATGTTAAATGAGGACATTACTATTAACTATACATTACTATTCAGCGTTGTCTGATTCCCCCCCCCCCCCAGATGTTAAATTAATAATGAAGGATAACTAGGTCTTGTTAACAGTCCATGCAGATTTACAACCGCGCATCTAAGGGTTAATTGACAAGGCCATTAGTGATTTTTTTTTTCCTGTCCAGCCAATGAATTACTGCATTATTAAATGGATCGTGCAAAAACGGTGACTCTACTGCATAGCGTGTAATCTGTCTTACATACATGTCTCTAACCTGCTTTTTTATTTTATTTTGCTGATATATTTTTCATGATTCTTTGATCTTTTAGTATATTATGTTGCTGTGTACAAACAACTGCATAGTATAGGGGAACAGGTCTGCTCTACCACTAGTCCAAAGGGCATTGACAAAATGGGGGCTGTTTGGCTAATAACACCAAAGAATAGACTGAGCTTGCAGCATAGCCTGATGATAGATCTACTTATCTCCTATTTTTTGCTCTTGAATACTAATGGGTTTCTGGGAACTATCTGTTAAGGAGGGGAATAAAACCTTCTTGAGATATATTAGTGACAGGAAGAAGAAGAACTGCAGCATTACAAAGATAAGTAATGGGGACAATATCTTTATTGATGGAGAGAAGGCCGTCGCTGACCATCTGAATAGCTGCTTCTGCTCAGTGTTTTCAGAGGCTTTCACAATATGGCCGGACATAGCATTGCCTCCAGTTATAAGGCTTTAAGGCCCCATTACGATTATCGGCCAATTATCATCCCGTGTAATGGAAGGCTACGATCAGCCGACATGAACGATGTCTGCTAATCATTGCAGTCGTTTGTCTTTCAACATGTTTGTATTTCAATGCGACCTCTACTGTATTCTATGGGCTGCCCGGACGATCAAGCGATCGCCCAGGCCCCCCTTACTCCTGAAACACTTGATGCTGGCACGTGTTATAGCGGCGGCTTACAGCACTCGTTTGTTCTTCATAGTCGCCCCTTGAAATACAGCCTTTAGTCCTAGTGTTTTCAGAGGCTGATGTTTCAGAGAAACTTGCCTGTTTAAAGTTGAATGTGGCAATAGGTCCAGATGGTGTCCACCCCCAGGGTTCTTCAAGAACTCCTGTCAGTCATTACTGCTCCAGTGGGAGATCCTTATCTAATCCCTCCAAACAGGAGATGTTCCTGATGGTTGGAAAATGGCCAAAGTAATATTAATTCACAAAAATAGAGTAGAGCAGAACCCAGTAACTACAGGCCAGTTAGCTTAAAGCAACTCTGTACCCACAATCTGCCCCCCCCCCCCCCTCAAAACCGCTTGTACCTTCGGATAGCTGCTTTTAATCCAAGATCTGTCCTGGGGTCCGTTCGGCAGGTGATGCAGTTATTGTCATAAAAAACTTTTAAACTGGCAGCCCCGTGCCCTTTGGCCGTGGCTTAGTTTGTGTATGCATTAGGCTAGCACAACCTCTCCGTCCCTCCTCCCCACCTTCTGAACCATTTTTCCTATTCCTCTGCAGTGAAAACTACACAGGTGCCTTAACGATCCAGCCCATGTGCCGACCTCTCACAGTTGATGAATAGGAGACAATCTGCCTGGAGCATTCCTAATGATGAGGAGGGTGGGGAGGAGGGACAAAGAGGTTGTGCCAGCCTAATGCATACATAATCTAGGCCACGGTCAAAGGGCATGGGGCTGCCAGTTTAAGAGTTGTTTTTTTATGACATTAACTGCATCACCTGCCGAACGGACCCCAGGACAGATCTTGGATTAAAAGCAGCTATCCGAAGGTACAAGCGGTTTGGGGGGGGGGGTCAAATTGTGGGTACAGAGTCTCTTTAACATCTGTAGTAGTAGTTATGGAAACGCTTCTAAAAAAGAAAATAATGGATCACCTAAGAATCACGATCAAAACCTTTTAAAATATGTTAAAGTACTAAATAAGGTTCAAAGGGGAAGTTTGTATAATAAATTCAATACAAGAACAAGGAGGCACAATCTGGGGTTTGAGCATGAGAAAATATTACTTTACTAATAGAGTAGTAGATGCTTGGAACAATCTACAATAACTGAATGTAAACCTGCCTGGGATAAATATAAATCTATCCAAAAATAACATTAAAAGGAGATACTAAAAGTTCAGACTAGATGGACCAGGTTATCTTTTTCTACTGATAATCCTCTGTGTTTCACTCTAAGAATTGCCTAGTGTATGGTTTCATTGTGCTTACAAGTTTTCCCTCATTTTCAAAGAGTAATGAGTATGTCAACTTTAGTGCATATGGGTATCTCCACTCAATGGCACTCTGGAGGAAACCGGCAATGTGTTTGTGTTTCCATCATCACTCCTACAGGAAATATAAGGTATTACATAAGGTCTACTGAAATCTTAGAGCTCTCTCAGTTCTCAGTTGTCTTCGCTATTCTTATAAAATATCTCGTTACAAGCAACAAATCTATTGTGAATTCTGTTACCTATGGTTTCTATGAAACCTTAGCGCTGATGTATTTTGCTACAGGAAAATGCCTTTTTACCTACATGTCTTTCTTTTTCCCCTAATCTATGGAGTTTTGGCTCACTCAGAATTCACTACAACAGAGAGGAGATTTTCCATGTCACAGATCAGGTTATAGCTGCCAATAGAAGTCTATGGCAAAAGGTAGATAGAAGGGAGCTGCCACAGAAACATCTCACTCTCTCTGCATCCACTTTTTCCCCTCTTACACATCTGGCTCTATCCCCCCTTCTATATGAGAAGAGGAGTAAGAAGAGGTGTAGTTCCGGATGCAATGAAATAATACCATTACCGAATCCAGAGTCGTCTCCGTGTCTCTCTGTTCCTTTCTATGCAGCAGCTACCTAATACTACCTTCTCCTTCCCATAAACCCCATGAACAGCTATACGTTGATCCCTCATTGAAGACAGAGTCCATATAGGAGACGGAAGATGCATTTTTATTAGTCATTTATGATTTATCGCTCAGGCCGATAATCGTTCAGTGAGTGAAATAGCACATGTTGAAAGCCAATGATCAGCCGGCATGCACAATGTCGGCTGATAGTGGTCTTTCAACATGTTAAAATAGTACGTGTAATAGTATAGTGTAGCGACCAACAAACATTGGGGAAGCGAGCACTGAGCTGACAGGTCGACGCTCTCTCCCCTGGTACATTGCCATTTACCCTTGAATGTAATGTTCCACCTTGTAATCTTTTTTTTGGTGGTTTAAAATCTATTAAAGGGTTTGTCCCACCATTAAATATTATATTTTACAACCTAAATCAACAAGAACATTTTTACATTTTCCCCCAGGAGAAAACAGCAAATGCCTCCGACCTTTCAGAAGAACTTATCATTGCATACAGACATTTGTGGAAAATATCTGTATTGTAACATGGCTTGTATAAACAGAAGTGTTTTCTGGCATCCTCACAGCCTTATTTATATCTCTACTGTATATCAGATGCCGATAGCAGGATCAAATCCCATTCTTTAGGAAAGGCTTTTATACCTCTCCGTGGCAGCATCTGATGCCCTTATGCCATCAAGACTATCATGAGTTATTTCACCTGCCGCGCAAAGAGCACCATATGCACCAGTATTTGTGGTCTGTCTGTGCCTTTAGGCCTGGCACCAGGATGATTTTTTCTTTATTTTTTTTTTTACCCATTTTATCTTCACAATTTTCACCAACAATAAAAGACAATGGGGACATTTATCAACCATGGTGTAAGGTGAAACTGGCTCAGTTGCCCCTAGCAACCAATCAGATTCCACCTTTCATTTTCCAAAGAGTCTGTGAGGAATGAAAGGTGGAATCTGATTGGTTTTTAGAGGCAACTGAGCCAGTTTCACTTTAGACCAGTTTGATAAATCTCCCCAATTGTCTTGTTACGTAAACCTATGTTTAAATGCACTATAAAGAACTTCTGTGCCCTATAAAAATCAACAAGTCTTCACCTCTAAATAGTCCTTGAGTCTCCCCCCATCCATCAATAGTTCCTGTAGCCCTTTGCTTCTATTATTCATCAGCCACCCCCCTAATATAAAGGCAGAGGTATAGCCAACAAACTATTTTTTTTTTTAAACTTTTCAAATAAAAGCAACCACTAGCAATATTGGGGTAGCAACCAACAAAAAAAAAACCAAACTGATCAAGAAAAAAGTTATAACCACAACTATATAACCAAAATTGATATTTTTTTATGAATTCATAAATCTAGCAATATTGGTCTGTAATCACCTGATGTCATAAGCCCTTATGTCCACCTTAAAGGGGTGCTCCAGCGTGGGGGCACTTTTTTGGGGGGACCGGGGAGGAGGTGGCTGAAATAAAAGACGTCCACTTACCTCCCCAGTTCCAGCGGCGGGTCCCGCATCACGGCGCTCCGGTCCCTGGTTCCCGGCCACTTCCGGGTGCCTGACGCCGCCCGAGACGCTACGTCTCAGGGCCGCTCAGCCACTCAGGGAAGGAGGCGGGATCCGAGCGGACTTCAAACGGATCCCACCTCCTTCACTGAGTGGCTGAGCGGACCTGAGACGTCACGTCTCGGGCCCGCGTCAGACACCCGGAAGCGGCGGGGAACCGGGCACCGGAGCGCAGCGATGCGGCACCCGCCGCTGGAACCGGGGAGGTAAGTGGACGTCTTTTATTTCAGCCACCTCCTCCCCGGTCCCCCCCAAAAAAGTGCCCCCACGCTGGAGCACCCCCTTTAACTGTTTGCATAGGGGTTGAGGCCTGTTTTTTTTTTTTTTTTCCAGTCTCACAAATCTGTCTAGTTGTACAGCACCTCATCCCCGGCCCCTGATGTTACCATGGGAGATTTAGATTTTCAAAAGCCATTTAAATTGGAGAAACTGTTCCTTTAAATGTAAAGCGGTGCACTTGATGAATAATAAACCATGAGTATGCGGCTTTATACTCTAGCACATTTCACACTGTTTTTGTAAGCCCTTGTCAGAATACGTTAGGCCACTGAAGCCAATGCATAGAGCATCCCTTCCGAATCAAACCTAGATACTGTATTTTCACACTCTTCCTTCAAGACTTTGACCTAGATTCATCAGTTTCTGCTTTCTCTGACCAACTTTCAAGTCTCTTATACAAATGCCGAAACGGCAATCTTAAAAGAAGCGTATTGTGTATTTTAATTTAGTTTATTAAATCAATGTATTCAGAAGAGAATGTGCTTATTTCAGGGTTGTAGGTATTTTACCACTTACTACTGGTGGCAAAGTTATAGATTCAGCCTTTCTTTTTATTTGTATTTATAGTTGTTTTTTGTTTTATGGCAGCTGTAATGAATAAAATCTATTAGGTCTGGTGATTGTAAATCTGTCTTGGTAAATGTGGGGGACTAATGCCTGTTGTGCATTAGTTGACAAAATGTTTGATGTCATTAAATCCTCCCCTCTTAAATCATGATGGCCCTGAGGACTCTGTCCCAGTCTACACAGCAAAGCTAAAGTGTGAGCTGCTGAAACCAGGAAGTGATAGACTATACAGTATATGGTATGTGTTCATGTGAATATTCACATTATAACAGTTATATTTCAAATGACTAGATGCTATTAACAGTGTGTCATATTCTGATAATAAACTTGCAAAGTCATTTCACAAACTATTAAAATAACTTAGCGGACGACTTCTTTAAAGTTATTAAATTCTCTTCTGTGACTGCTAATCTAGGAGGGTAACAATGACAGACAGGCCACATGTTTTTAGCTCCATGGAGTTACATTATATCACTCACCGGACTGCAATTACACCATTTATATAAAACACCAGCCTAGTGACACGTTTTGACTTACTCGCTGCAGAGAGAAGTCGGGGGTAAATACATTTGGTTCCTGAGGGCTTATTTTGTTCATTTTACATAATATTGTGAACACCTCTAAATTTTCAGCTATATGCATTCCAAAGTCTTTCTTAATTTAGTATATTATTATGGGGCAGCAATCTTGTTTTTAAAAGCATTTAGTGTTCTGCTTTACTGCAAGCCCCGTAAACATAGATAAAATGAACATCTCCAGATCCCGTTTTTTGTGTGGGACTCTCTTAAGCCTCTATCTTCACAGCAAGCGAGTGCCGTCCCATCAGGTCCAGCATGTAAGAGCGAGGGGCTACCCGTGGAAGATTGCGACTGTCTGCTGCGGCCGTGCCTGTTTCATGGAGCGATGGCGGCGAATCATTGCTATCATGGGCGTTAAACCATGAAAGACAACGATCAGCCAACATTGTGACTTTTACTACACAAAGTGATTAATGGACATAATTGACAACAATCTGTCGATAATCCCTTTGTGTAATAGGGCCATTATAAGCATGCTGTGTGACCTGTGCAGGGCAAGAGGCTGAGATCCTATTGTCAACTCTATCTACTGGTGCCACCTTTTGCTGTACAGATCACTTTCTGCTGCTGCCTCCTCATCATCACAGACAGAACAGGGGATCTCAGCTTAGTTTTAAGCCCCTATTACATGGGGCAATGCAGAGGAGCAAATGAGCACTGTTAGCGCTCAGTTGCTCCTCGTTTCCAGCTTGCTGCTGGCAATATTACACGTGTCGGCAGCAAGCGGGTGAGTGCAAAGGGGGGCCAAGGAGAACTGAGGAGGGGCTGCCAGGGTGATCGCTAGATCATCTGGGCAGCTCATAGAGGATAGCGGTGGTCTGCTGTCACCGCTCCTATTCCATAGAGCGACGGCAGTAGATCATTGCTATCTTTGTCGTTTGTATTTTAACATGTTGAAAGAAAACGACAGACAACGATCAGCTGACATCGTTCATGTCAGCTGATCGTTGTCTTCTATTACACAAGATGATTATCGTCCGCGAATAAGGCCGATAATCGTTTTGTCTAATAGGGCCTTTACATTTAATGGTTAGAGTGAAAAGGGCAATATTTCAGGAAAATTTTATAACTGAACAACAAATTGGAAAGTTAGAAGGAAAAAAAAAAGCACCAAAAATAATAAAGTGCAACATAAACTTGATTTTAAACAATTGATGATTTTCCAATTACACATTTTCTTTATATCAAGTACAGAATTACCTCGAAGACCTAAAGAAATTTCTATGTCTGTGCTTCCATCACAAATCGCCAAAATAAGGAGTATTTTCTACAACCGCATGCATTATAACCAGCACTCTTCTCTTTTGAATCTTTGTCCAGGACTGTCTTATTGACACATTTCGATGTCTAGTCTTTCCTTTTAACTTAGTCAGTCCTCATCTGGTCAGACCTTCCCCCACGTCCCTGCTGACCTCTTGCTCAGAAAGAGATGTTACTTCCCTCTAGACAGGTCACTATTAAAAAGCCATTGAATAAAGCTGTGAAATATTTCATGGAAACCCCAGGATTTCAATCCATTTATTGACGATACAAGATGCAGATGAGATACTGATTGATTTTACATTTTTGTGCGATCTATCAATGCAGTGCTAAAATTCTTAAAGGGGTTATCTATGGTATGTACTGTAAAAACTTGTCCATGGGCTTTCCTGACCTGATAAAGGATTTTATTTCCTAATCATAAATAGCCATCATGCCTTTGTATGATTAATGTAAGAGCCTGACCTCCGTATTGATGCAATATCCAAGGCACAGCACCCATTTATAGTTGAGGAAGCCTGAAGAAAAATTATACTTCCTCGATCCATGTCTATGAGGTGGCGGATGATGGGCTAGAAAGAACGCAGCATGTGACTGTCATCTCTCGACTGTGCAACCTCCGATTACCCCAGGGGGGCGATACAGAAATTTTTACTCATGTTTTCACCCCTCTTAGCGATCACAGAGAAAATGTGCCCTTGCTCTCAGTTTGTCACATATAGAAAGTCTCCTAGTTTAACTTTCTATTCACCCCTTGTTCAGGTTTTTTCTTGTGTGACATCTGGATTTAGAATTTTTGTTCTGTTACATTTAGTTAATTTTGTACAGATGTCTACATGTCCTGGGCAAAAGAGTTGTGTAGGAACTCAAGGCTGAACCTGAGTCAGACCATTCGTCATGAACGACCTTTTACAATTTGAGGCAAAATTGCACAAAGGCGTCCATGAGTTTACAGTCCTTAATTGTTTGGGTATTGGGGATAATATACGATTTTATTGATACGTCACACACTCTGGTCGAAGGAATGTGAATAAGACATTGCTGTATATTTAATTTAAGCTATAACCATAAATAGAACATAGGAATCTGGCACAGAAAGTAGATCTGATACTGGAGAAAAATGATCACATTTGCTCAATATATTAATGGTTAATGATTGGGGGGGGAGGGGTAGCACTAGCTCGTACAAGGGTGCTACACGGCCAGAAGTCAGTGTTTCTACTAGTCATGGGGGCTTCACAGGGAAATGTCTCCTGTGCTTATTAAGGGGCCGGTAAGGAAGTTTGGGGGCTGCACTAACATCTGTCAGACGTTAGATCGTGGGGTCGTCAACGATGGTGTGGGTGTGATTGAAACAACACACAGCAAAACAAGGAGGAAAACCTTTAGCATGTTACAACAGTCTTTTAAGCTCCCACACTAGTGGTGTTGAATGGGTTAGCCCTGTTGTGAGGTTTTGGTTGTAGTTGCAGAGGTTTTTCTCTTTAAAAGTACAGGTTCTGCATTTTCCTACTGTTCTTTGGGGTCACACGTCAAAAGGTGTAGCTGGAAGTCTCTAGGCCGGGTCAGAAGACTAGACAAGGTCCTAGATCAATGCTGAGGAGCACTGCACAGCTTCACTTCTCAGACATAAATAAAAAAACACGGCAATGAGGCAAAGATATCTAGGTTGCCTGAAAGTCACACTCAGAGCCTGGCATCTTAGGTCCTGGTCTACATCTCTGTGTATCACTGGCCTGGCTGAGCCCAATCTCTGAAGGGTTGCAGCGGATCTGATGACTCACACTCCCCCCTCTTGCTTACCTCTTAAAGGAGATGTCTGGCCAAAATTAAACCTCTGTTGAAGACCAGGGGTGGGGGGGTACATAATAAGGAATGTATATTTACCCCTCCCTGTGCTCCTGCAGCACCACATCACCAGCTCCCTAACTGGTGCCCCAGTTCTTCCTGGGTTCCTGGTATGTCACGACCCAGGGGAAATTACCTGCCTGATTGATTGGCAGAGGATCTTGATTTCTGGAATCTTCCTTGTAATGTCCAATATAAATTAAACACATTCTTCTGTATAAAATGCAACAAGTGAACTGGGACCATCTTGAGCTCAGCCTCATAACCTGAGCTCAGTCCCTTATAATATTGTAATGACATTTTTGGCAGGTGAGTGGTTTAGAAACATGGATAATCCAGATTTGTGACAAATTGGTCTCTATTGGATTTTTCCTGCATCCTATCTTAAGACTGCATATTATCTACTCTACAATGAGCCAGAATGGCACATCAGCGACTGACAGTACATGGTAGGCCATCGGTCGCTGGAACGGGAGGTAGGGGGTGATCCCTTAAGTACAATGAACCCACAACTTTCAGTCCGACTTACTTATTTCTAGTCTATATTAGATCAAATTATACAAAGTAATATTTTACTGTTTGTCTGAAAGAAGTAGAGCGGACATGTCCTTATATATGCTGCCCCTAAATAGGTGAGTCATTACCATTCTTAACATGAGCCTATATTTTATGGGGAAAAAAGACACAATATAAAATGGGCTCCATCAATTATTAGCACATAGCGTGAGCCAGCCTTGTTTTCCATGCACGTCCCCAGGGACTGCTTAGTATTGACCAAGCAGGAATTTATATTACATAATCAAATCTGCACTCAAAGGACTTATGTACTTTATTATAAGAAAATCCAAGTCTGAATACCTACTTGTCTTAGGGTTGTTCAGCCTCTTCTGTAGCACAAATAGAAATGATGGGCCTTGAAGGATCTAACAATGCCGAGGAGTACTTAGGAAAGAAAATAGGCTGATTGGAACAGGTTTGATGCTTGCTTAAAGTGACAAACTTTTCAAGACTGAGGCTGAGCTTTTCTTCTATGGTAATGCTGGCCAAGGGGTTAAAGTCAATATTATATGTATTTATATTATGTTGCATTATTATATGTACTGTATTTGTAGTTGCACAGCCATTTTTTGTATGCTTAAAAGTGCAAAAGAAAATAAGTTCATTCTCACCCTTTCCCTACTTTTCAAACGTTACCAGCGACATTGAGGATGCAGCCCAGTCTGCAGGAGTCTGCAGACATCATGTTAAAGAGCAGTAGGTGCTGAGAAGATTGATATAATATTGTGGAAAAAGTTTCCGGATAACTTCATTAATGCAAACCATTTCTCTTTCTGGGCTGTGTGGTCATGTGTTGTCCTACATAATGACTGACAATCCTTTGTGTATAAGTCTCCATATAGAGAGCTGTCCGTCAAGTCGTTAGACAACCCACTTGACTGTTAGTCCAGAATGAGCAAATATTTACAGGATTAAATGAAAAGTTATATTGGCAAACTGTTAAAAATCGGTGGCCACAATTCTATATCCAAAAACTCAGAATGGATACATTTGTATTTAGGTGTTTTTTTCTTTTCTTTTTTGCCTGACCCTTTTGTTCTTGGAGGGATAAGCTGGTTCCTCACCACAGGGAACGCATGTTCATGTCATGCCATACAGTATATTCATTCCATATGTGTAATAAGAATGGGATGAATAACTGTTAAAGTTGATATTTAATAAAGGTGTATAGCTAGCTTAGGGGACTATGGAACCCCTCTTTACTTGTCCTATTTTTCAGGTAGTCAGTTTCACCTTAGGCCCAATTCATGCTGGATTTAAAGGGAATGTGTCATCAGAAAATTGCCCATTGTTTAAATAAAGTTTTTATATTTTTAAAGATTTTAAAAAATATTTTCCATTTATATTATAACCCCAAATTATATTATATTAACCCCTTCAAGACAGAGCCCTTTGATGCACAAAAGTCCGGGTCAGATTAATGCAATGTTCCTCCCCACCTTCTAAGAGCCATAGCGCTTTTATTTTTCCACCTAAAGGGCTGTTTTAGGTGTCATTTTTTGCGCCATGATCTCTAGTTTTTATTAATATCATATTGGTGTAACAGAAAAATTTTGATTGCTTTTTATTATTTTTTTGTGATATATAATTTAATAAAATCAGCAATAATAATAATGTTATATTTTAATAGATCGGACAATTCCGCATGCTACAATATATAATATGTTTATTTATATTTTTATAATGGGCAAGGGGGCCTTGTAAACTTTTATTGGGAGGGGGGTTTAAAAGGGTTTTTTAATACTTTTAAAAACTTATTACATTTTTTTTAAACATTTTTATTCACTGTAAAATATGCAATCATTAGATTGCATATACTCATCTAGGCTATGCCATCAGCGATTTATGTATAGAGCAGACTCTATACATGGATCACCCATCCAACAGGACGGAGGTAAGGCGCTTACCCCTCGGCTGTCGGCACATGTGATCAGGACCGATTACTCAGTGACAGATGCTTGATCTGTCACTCAGCACCTTAAACGCTGCGATCGCTGTAGATCGCGGCGTTTAAGGGGTTAATAGGAATCAGCTGTGGGATCGCTCTCTCTGCAGCGCTCCCGCTCACATCAGAAAGCCCCCTCAGTGTCCGGAACATACACACATTATATATATATATATATATATATATATAATGTGTGTACACATTCCTACTGCATGGGGTATGCGCAGTAGGAACGTAAATATACAGGTTAATGACGCAATGGGGTTAATATTAAATTATAAGTATTACTCAAAAATCTTGCAGTTTCCATTCTGACAACTAGGTCTAAAACTAAGATGGCCTGTTTTTTTACTTATCAACACAGAGAGGAGGATAGTGACAGGTGACACCAGTATATAGATAACAGAAATACACACAATGCTCACATCCCCCTGTACAATGACCTCTATAAATGCTGTAAGGCATATCACTAATAATAATAATAATATTTATTTGTATAGCGCCAACAGAGTCTGCAGCGCTGTTAAAAAAAAGCTCAGGCAATCTGGCAGCCCCCAAAATAATATACAAGAAAGTATAATCACAAAATAGCAGCAGATTAGAAAAAAAAGAACATGTTTCAACACTTAGCTATGATTGTAAAAAATAAATAAAATCTAGGTTTCTCAGAAAAGAAGACCTAGCTTAATTTTGCAGGCTTTTTGGAGTAGGCTTGATCTAGTCAGCTGACCAGATCCCTAAGCATCAGCCAGTCCGTTCTAAATTTGTCATGCTCCGCCCCCAACCTGCTGGACACAAGCTGCAGGGGAGTCAGGAGGGATAAGAAGGTGCACAGTAGGGGACAATAAACATGGGGGACAGAGGGTATGTGGGGCATACAGCATGGGGGCTACCTGCAGCGGGGAGGGGGGGGGGGGTATACAGTTTGGGAGAACTACTACTACATAGGAGGAGGGAGGTATACAACATGGGGGCTATCTGCAATGGGGGATTATACAGTACAGAGGCCTAGCTACAGGGCAACTTACATTATAGGAGCCTAACAACACTGGTACTTACAGTATGGTGACATAAGAACATAAGCCTTATCCTTTTTTTTCTTATTTTCTTACCTGTCTTTTTTTTTCAAAAAACATGGTACATTCCCTTTAAGAGCGTTCTACTGTATAATACCTTCTAAGAATCCTGATGACTCACTGGAGCCTTTTACATTGGCCTGGAAGAAACCCCACTGAATCCATACATTTCAGAAGTACCTTTTACTGTCACATTAAATGAGTTCACCCCATGGGCAGTTTCCCTCCTTATTACAGCGTTGTCCGATTAGCGTCGTTCCTTGTTTTCTTTTATAATGTCTGTCCCCCGAGTACAGAATATGAAGTGATATCTCTGCCATGATGGAGTATTGAGCTGTGAACGGAGCGTAGGCCTCACATTGCTTCATACAATGTTTTATCAGCTCAGGGAACTATTTGGCTTGGTATTTAGAAGGGCTTCAAGAGGCGTAAGCTGCGCTGAATGACAGTAGAGAGGAAAATCTCTTATCAAACAGCCAGATTAATGGAAGGCTGTATACAGTTTACAGGTGACACTAAAAGCAAGATAATCGTTAAATCATGTGAGAAGGCGTCTGATAAGGAGCGACGCGTTTTATCACTTTTCTGCAGAATGGACGCCGCTATACTAAATCTTTCAGCTTTTTTACTCCCTTTTTTTCCATCATTCTGCGGCACGTCAATGTTATTAGAAATCATCTCATTTTTTTCTATTTCTGGATTATCCTGGATACTTCCAAGGAATCATGGAATTTCATTACTATTTTTCTCCCAGCATACCCGTACCATGTGAGGTGGTCAGAGCCTGTTTGAAAATAATCAGTTGTAATCTATAGCAGTCACTTTTTATTTTATTCACTTTTCTATTTAAATACTAATAAAAAAAAAGTTAACCAACTCTGTAAATAATTTACAGACAAGGAGAGAAAGGAGCTGCTGCACCCCACACCTATGGCTGACACTAATGCCTCTCGGCTACATTTAAAAAACAATGGCAGGAGGTTGGTATATAATTTGATCAAACATTATTGCCTCATGTACCACGTGCAGGTGCCCTGGCCCACATGAGTCCCTACGCTAAACCCACACCGTGTCCGTCAGCGACCGCCAACCCCGCAAGGCGAGCGCAAGCAGGGAAGGGAGGCCACGTAATGGCCCTGCAACCCCACTGATTTAGTTTAGGGACTCCTGTGAACCAGGGGACCTGCATGTGGTACATGAGGCAATATGGTTTGATCAAATTATATACCAACATCCTGGCGTTGGTTTTTAAATATAACACAGAAAAAAAAGGAAAAAAATTGGTCAGCTCTCCTAGAACACTGTTCACACTAGGCAGGAGCACTAGAGCATAGGCGTGTTATACGCCATGGAGAGGCCATAGTGTACATACAGTGTAGGGTCTGCCTCGTTATGAGTCCGTGGTGAGGCAGTTTACGCTGTTTGCAAATAGTAACCAAGAGACTCATTATTTTTGTGGGAATTTTTTGGGCAGTTGGGGGGGCTGCTTTTAATTATTTTCATGTCTATGGTGGGTCTGTATCTTGCTGTTGCTGTGAGCTGTTGCATTTTTCTGTGTTTTTGTGGGTTTTTAAATATAGCCATTGTCAGCCATAGGTGTGAGGTGCAGCAACTCCTTTCTCTCCATGTCTGTAAATAATTTGCTTTACTGTATTTTGGCCAGTGGTCATGTGTTTTCCACCATTTGTAATTTTGTTGGTTGCCCTTAGAAACAGACAGCAGTTTGGCTTCACTATCTGTCAGTCATACTCACTGTTCTGTGTAACACAAGACCAGAAGAATTATGTATTCTGTTTCAGAATAAAATATTACTGAGATGAATGGGAAATATTAGTGAGCATACTCTGGGAGGGGGAGGCTGGGCTGTGAGCTTTAGCTATTGTTTTCTCTATCAGTATTCTTTCTCTATGATGTACAGATCACTATGCAGCAGCCTCCAGCCTATCGCAGACTTATCAGGAAGTCTCGGCTTAATTTTAGGCCTAGTGGTAAGAATGGAAACTGCAAGATTTTAGGATTCTAGTGTAATTTAGTTAGTAAAATTGGGGAAAAAAAAGGTCACCTGAAAAAATGGCTACAATAAAGGATAATGAAAAGGTTTCCCTTTATGTATAAGGGTCCCTTGATCAATACTTGTGTTTTTGCTGAGACCCCCACCAATCGGCTGTAATTGGGAGTGGGAGCTTTGAAATGGGTGTTCAGCTTCCCTGCAGCGACACCACCACAGGAGCTGTATGTGTAATGCAGCACAGGACAGATCATCCACAGCAATAGATGACCTTTGTAGCCTCTCTACACTTTAAGCAATAGATAAGGATTCTGGAGTGATACCCTTAAAGGTGAACTCCAGGCCAATATAAAAAAAATAATGGACTGAAGCAGGTGGTGGCAACAAAAAAAATTAAGGGATACTTACCCATCCCGATGCCCCCGCTCACTGTCACCAACCGGTCTCCTGTAGCTCCGGTCCTGTGACATCAGACCGCAGTCCTGTGATGAGAGACCACAGGCTGACAGTGAGCAGTGGCACTGTGGCCACAGGGTCATCGGGATGGGTAAGTATCACTTGAATATTATCCCCTGCCGTTCATGATTTTTTACATGTGCCTGGAGTACCCCTTTAATGGGAAAGTATCGCCTTGATTATTGAGCCAGATAATGAAAAATGTTCTGTTCCCCCCTCCCCCCCAATTATGTTTCTATTTTTCTATTTACTAGAGTGGCAGTGGTCCTTCTTCGTAGAAGGGGGGAGACTGAACTCCCAAGTATCACCTATTTTGGATAAATGTATGTCTACTGGTGTCACCTTTCATTGTAGTGCTGCAGGAAAGAGATCTATACAAAATCCTTCCTTGACAGCTTTGTTTTAGGCTTAGTGGTCAGACAGAAAACTGCAATGCTTCAGGATGATCTTATAATATAGATAGTAAAATGGGGAAGGGAGAGGGGAACTAATCTTGAAAAAAATATAGATACTAATATAAATAAATTTTATTTAACTATTAATAACTAACACCCGGTTATAGATAACACCTATAGATGACACCTTCTCTATCGCTATGTATAATCGAAAAAACAATTTAATTAAAAAAGCTTAGTTAGTAATTTTAAAGCATAACTGTATAATAGAGCCCTGCACAGATAGCAGGAACATATCCCTACAAGCCGTGTGTGAGGCACAGCAGCCCGTATACATGTGCCCTCAGCCTATTTACTGTATGTCACAGCTGGCTCTGTCATCCATTGGACACAGCTGCTGACTCCACATACTATGTCAGGATATGCAGACATCATCAGAGGCCATAAAGCTGATTTGATGGCAGATGCCAATATGAACGAACTCTTCTTCTGAGTAATAGCTGTATAAGTAGTCTGTGTATGCCGCAATAATAATAACAAGGCCAGTATAGGACCAGATGCACCATGATTGTGGATATTGCTGCAGATCTGAACTGTGTTACAGCAGAAGAAGCCTATTCCATGCTGCTGAGTTTTTTTTTCCCCTCCACTTACAAATGTGGTTTTGTAAATCCCTATTGACTTAGGTTGGGTTTATACTGTTATTGCTGTGTGTCGTAAAGGACTGCAGTCAAATAACGCATGCCTACATATACCAAGGTGCACAGCAGTAGGTCTATTCACTTCAACATAGATAGTGACTATGCTCGAGCCACTTCCAGCTCCTACACTGTCCTCAGTAGAGTCACTAGCCGACTGTGTTTAGGGTATTAAAGTAAATGCATCCTCTGTTTGTTGCATCTAATTTTTGACTGAATGTTGATATACTCTATAGCTGGGTCACACAGCAATAACACACCCAACCTTATATGTTAGGGTCTCTATATGCACTGGATATTTTCATTCTAGTCATTTTGCATAGTACACTAGGCTTCCTATAATAGTGTAGTATAGGAACAGCGCACTCTCCAAGAATTAATTGCAGCAGACACCATGGGGGGGGGGGGGGGGGGGAATCACTGGGGGTTTCAACCGTCAGCAGCCTCAATTGGCATTAAAAAAAAAACCTATTATTAAAAAAATGCAGTACGGGATCAATACAACAATTGTACTACAAAAGTATTAAGTTACTTTAAGGGTTAATCTGGTATTTGAAGAAGATGTATGTATTGCTGAGGCTGTTACAAAAAAAAAAAAACACCCCCTGGTCCTTTACTACCCCCAGTTTCCTGCAGTTCTGTTAACACTTCTGTCTTCCTGTTTCTGGTAAGCAGGACCTGCCTGCTCAGCCAATGACTGGCCACTGTGGTGACCTGTGTCGGTCAGTGATTGGCTGAACGGGCAGGTCCTGCTCTGAGGATTCACCAGGTGTAAGACCTGAGTAGCTGAAGACCAGAAGGAGTTGAATGGGAACTGCTGTGAACTAGCGAGCAGAAAACAAGTTTTTCAATGGCTATTTAACTTTAAATAACTATGATGTGGTCAGGTGTGAACATACCTTATACGTCCTATACGTTCCATAATATAGGCAATTGTAAGAAAGGCAGAGGGAGTTCTAGGTTTTCTAAAGCTTATATTCATTCATCTGTAGTGACTAGTACAATGCAGCACAGTGTGACTCCTCCAACTCTACAGTTATGATGAATGAACCATCACAGCCTTGTCCCTGTATCTTAGAGCCAATGTATACTTTGCTTCCATGTTAACCAGTGGAGTAGTTATATTGCTCTCAGTAACAGTCTTTCAGAAGCAATACCCATTAATGGTTAAGAAATAAGAATAAAGATTCTGCTAAACAGTGAGCTTTCGAGGCATCTTGGGTCCCGTCATCTGATATGATAGTCGTGGACAGGACAGGGCATGTACAGCAAAAACAGTGAGTCCCCTACACATGGTGCCTCTATACAGCAATATACACTATAAAGGTATTCTCCCCTAAAAATAATACAGAAGCATGCAATGGATTTTTCTATAGGAAATAATAAAGTTTTGGGGCATACAGAGTTACATAGGGCCCCAGGGATACATAAGTGAAGTTTTTGGGCTTTGTAAACTGATGACTTGTACTAATACAGAGGGTTTAGGATGAGGAGTAGGGACTGAACCTAGAAGAAGACCCTAAAAGAGAGGGGTGCTTCTACTAATACCACTACTACTACTGCTGTTGCAGTAGTGCTGCTATTCCACAGGACGATTATCGTTCAGATAATCGTTGGACACAAAGCGATAATCGTTCGGTTGAATACCGTTTAACAATTAAACGACGATTGAGAAATCGTTGATCGCTTAATAAAACCTGGACCTATTTTTATCGTTGCTCGTTTGCAAATCGTTCGCATGGAATAAGACGTAGTTCGGTCATTTGCAGTAGCGACGAACGCAATAGCGACGACAAGACGACCGCAAGAACGATCATAAGTATCAATCATCGTTCCGGGTAATTGGGTGAATGATTTCAGGTGGTTCACAAAAGCTGTCGTTTGAGATCGTTTATCGTTAACGATAATTGTCCCGTGGAATAGGGCCCTTAGTCTGGTGACTTTTGGAGACTACCTTTATTATCAAATCAAACTCGGTGAACGGCTGAGCTCAGATCGGCTTTGTGAAGGAGTTTTGGTACGGGTTCTTCTCTGAAAATCAGCAGGCGAGTGCAGTACAATACCAGTGTGCATGGCACTACTGAATAAAGTTGCAAACTTTTCAAAAATCTCCAAGATATCAGTAACCAAGATGAGCCAGGAGATGGCCATAGGTAGTAACTCACTAGTTATGGACTGAGTGCAGTGGAGATCCACCAGTCGTGACAGCCTACTGAAAGATGGTCACATCTAAGAGAGAAGATAGAAGGAAACCTCTGCAACAACCTGATGGCCAATGACTCTTCCAGTACTCTGATGATGGACAATGCCCCAAATCCTAATAATAGTCTTCTCTATGTACTATTGTCCACATCTAAATGGTGAAGAGTATATTAACTCTCATCCAGCTTCTCCACGGCATGCAGCCTATCATTTTGCTATGCTGGAAGACACACCACCAATATCTGTAATAACCCATTGGAGCCTGGGTAATTGTGCCTCTTACATATGATTATTACTCCAAGTCCTCAAGGCTGTGAGAGCAGGAAGTGTCTGAGCGAGCGAGTCAGACATTACTAATGACCAGAGTGCTGAGTCAGACGTAAGCTCTATACGGCTTGTGTTGGAGATGGCCTCGAGGGCTGGAGCCCAGTGCAATGTGACAAGGATATATATATATATATATATATATATATATATATATATATATATATATATATATATATACACACACACACACACACCAGACATAATATATCCTGCACTCTCCATAAGAGTTTGGCACCACCATTACTGATCATTTCTCAGCTTGGACACGTTAGGACTAGTAAATAAAGTAGTCGGTAAAAGCTGCAGATACAGCTCCCATACTGCATGTGCAGATGTAGCAGTGACCAGTTATGTTTTACTACTATATCTTATATCATGTTACACAATATTCTGCACAAGCTACTTCAGCTCTGCTACATCCGTATGTGTATCCAGATTCTCCTCCTTTCCCTGTAGCTGTAGTAATTTCTGATGACCGAGAACAATCCATGCTTTAAAGGGAACCTTCGGATCTCAAGCAGTTGCAAAACTACATCTCCCATCATGCCTGGACAGCCTCCGGCTGTCCAGGCATGATGGGAGATGTAGTTTTGCAACAGCTGGAGGCCCGAAGGTTCCCCATCCCTGCTTTTAAAGAGAGATCCCAGGAGAAGGTATATACTGCAGTTACTGTACAACTTTTATTACACTACTGAATAAGTAAGAATTTATATTTTTTGCGTTTTCCTAGTGTTCTCCATTAGTCTCTTCTGTACTGCTCATCATGAGCTGTCTGTTTCATGTATAGTAGAAAATAGTCAAAATAACATAGACTGGTTAAAGAAAGGGAACTGGCTGCTGTAACTCTGCATATCCATAGTGGTCTGTACGTCATTCATGGCTGGGTGACAACCTACTGTTATTTGGTCTCGTCCATTAGATTTGTGAAGTACATACATTTTTGCATACTTGGGGACATACTATCAATGACCCTTTATAATCATCAGGAACACCCAGGGACCAGCTATTCCTGACGGATGATTGACGACTACTACTTAGCTGATGCACATGATACACGTCACCTCAGAGACACTTGACAAATTGCTGCACACAGACGTGATGGTAGAGTTACTGGAATACATTGGTATTTCCGTTCATACCTACAAAGCAGGTACACCGTATATGTGCACATTTTAGGGGATCACAATGTCTGGTTTACAGAAGGGAAGTTGTACTGTGCACTTGTCCAACACACAAATAAATGACTTTGTCAAGGGCAAAAGCGACCAGAGATAAATCTATACTGTGCAAGTGGTTTCCTAGGAAATGTGTGCTTTCAGTCCTATTGCCTGCCATTCCTCGGAACGGTAGCAGAGCAGAGTTTGCTATTTTGTTACCTTGATGTGTGTGGTTTTAGAGTACATACGACTGCAGGTAAACCTGCTGCATTATGACAAACACAGCTCTGCTACATCTGTAGCCTTACCTAGACCTGACATTATTGCATGGCCCTTGTCAGTGTACTGAAGAGCCAGTACACATCCACAGGGAAGGGGGGAGAGGTCAATTTGCATAGCAGTATCCCAGTCTGCTCCTGCTGCAGAGTGTGGGGCCATGCCAACTGCAACTTACATATTGCTTTTTTTGTTTGTTTTGTTTTTTTTCCTCCTTCTTGGAATTAACAAAACTCCTCAGTGCAAAGCCAATCCAAAAGCCCCGGTCTCTCAGCGAGCAAAGTGCCTTCCACTTATAACACCCGGAACTGCAATATCTGCATTGCTGAGAATACTCTGGGAATACGCCTGAATTGTGATTGGTAATTTTTTTTTTCTCCGGTAGCTGTAGACATAGACTTTTCTCCACAGTGACCTTGCTAAGACTCTGCTTAGAATGATGTACACTTTTATGCGTCATAATATATTCCAGATCTTGTTCGCCAAAATGACCTGTCGCAAAAATGCAAATGGTGCTATAAGTTATGTTAGCTCATAAAACTGCTACTGGGCAAACATGGGCAATGGAGTCCGGGCTAAAAAATAAAATAAAATATTATTTTCCCCAGTTATGATTTAATGTTGATACTGTTGAATGAACATGAATAATCTATATATATAACTTTTTTTTTTTATTATTTTTATAAACAGAATGTTTAACTGACACAGTGAATTTTAAATTTTTCAATACAGAATATCAATCAAGTAAATAAATATTAAAATAAATCCGGTATAAAGCATCCCCCTGTGTATATATAAGCAGTTACACTTATTTGACCCTCATCAATCCAGGGAGGGTGTTGTGTGTAACTCATTGCTCCGGGTGCTTTGCTGCATGGTTATAAATTCAGCAGCCTCCGTATTTTCCAGTGTAACCTCAACATAAAAAAAAATAGAAAAGAAAGAGGATGTAATGAATATTTCAGAGATGAAAGCGACTTTGAATGCAGATACAAGTCTGGAGAAAGCACCGTGCCTTGGGAAAGGAAATTCTAGTGCAGCTCATGTAGATCATATATGATTGGGGAATAAACACGTTTTAGAAGACTAATTACATTGCTGGTCATGTGACAAGGCGCCGTACATATGAATAGACGGCGGTGCTGGTGGCCGGCGCTCCAGTCAGTAACCTAACCCTAACCTCGTCGACCCAGAGACCTTTGGTGTATGGGAAGTTCTGAGCTTTGCCCCTGATGTATCTGCAGGACTGAATCCCACATGCATCCTGCCATACTGCCAATGCACATAAACAATCCATAATCTCTAGCCAGCTGCCTGCAGATCACCTATAGACATGGATTCTTGGATTTGTATTCACCCTACGCTTTCGCTGGAGATGGTCAGATTAAATTGGCTCATTGAGTATTCCGGGGAAAGTGATGGAAGGAGCCACTGCGCCTATAGGGATTACTCCTTGATAAAACATCCCTCCGACTAGCTAATTTGCTCTTAAATATTTGATCTAGCTGGTAAGCACTTACCAATCTTCACCGTCCTTTAGAGCAATATTTTCATCATTACCGTGAAGTCGGCCGGACGGCACCTGACAATGGCACCAAGCAGCCAGCATGAGCAAGTAGGCTGGGTGCAATCCCCACACATACATACATACATACACACGTCCCAGGAGCAAGCCTATCTATATAGCTAAATAGTGTTATACTGTTGAGGAGACATACAGCAACCAGTACAGATACAGCTTAGGAAATAATCTATGTAAATATATACATCCTCATATACACGTCATCTATAAAGTACATGACACCTATATTGCAGATGTCTCTGTAAGCAAATCCCATTCTGCATCGGTGAAGGACCAGATAGCCCAGGCTACTATGTAGGTTCCTATGGGCTGAGAGATTCCAAACCAGCTCAGGGATTCTAGATTATACTATTGCCATAGCTTTCTGTAGGGAATGCAAAGGGGGCATGCTGAAACCGGGATATATACCTCCTCCACCCCCCAAAAAATAATGGGAAATATTTGCCCCATATATCAGGATCACTACCAATGCCAATATTGATGTTAATCAAAACGTTACGAGATAGACAAGGAGCCAAAGGGGGGGAAGCAGACAGACATCTCAATATCACCGGAGCTTCATCCGCAGGGGATCTCACAGCAGAAGAGCTTACCTTATGTATCCTTAAAAATAAGTAAATGACTGTGAAGTTCTCCTTTGAGGCATTTCTCTGCGATCAGTTCTGCAAGCCTACTGTTCAAGGATGTTCTGTGGTTCAGCATCTGCTGCAAGATATTCCTAGCAATCTCCTTGGCTTCCTGAGAGTTGATAGCTGTAATATTAAAGCAGTTGTCTTGGGTTATTAAAACTTGTTTGTTTTTAGGATCTTCTTTTTTTTTTTCCTTCTTCTTCTTCTTCTTCGGAAAAGGGGTGAAAAAAAACCTGGAGGAATGATTAGAGCAGAAACACGAAAGCTGCTTCCATCTCGAAGTCGCCACTCAAACTGCATGAAAACCATAGAGATTTTTGCTATAGCATTTGCAAGGGAAGGAGTGCCACCTTGTGTCCTGCCAAGTGAAACTCTCCTCATATTGGCTAAGTTAGCTGTTAAATTCATTACGGCAACCTGTGATGGTCACGTGTATCTCTGAGATTCGACTCTTTCGCCTATAGATCTTATAGATATCTGGTTGCAATCTTATTAGCGAAGGTGCAAAGCAGAATTATTGCATTCATCAGGTAGCGATGCAGTTTTGTTTCATCAGAAAGAATGGTAAAGACTAGATCTGTTACTCAAGTTTGCAAATTAATTGTCATTTTTTATTTTGCATTATTTAGTGCTGTTTTATAGCAGTTTGTATATAACAACATTTTAGATTTTTTTTTTAAATATACGTAAGGTCTTTAATCTGCATCTAATAAAGGGCATTCAGCCCCTAGAGTTTTTGTGTTACTTTTTCATCAAAGGCAGATATCTTTTCCATGTTATTGGGTTATTATGCTTCAATAAATTAGACTAGTTCCGCTTACGTTGGCCATTTTGTGAATTTCATACTATTTGCAGGTAAATTGCTGATCTGGTAAGATATTAAGGGTCATGTCCTGATTTGAAAATTTGAAGAGCACAAATTTTCTACTGAACATGGTATTGGCCAATCCACATAAAGTGCTTTTTTTTTCCCTGCACTTAATACTGCATCAAGGCTTCACTTCATGGATAACATGGTGATGTCACGACCCGACTCCCAGAGCTGTGCGGGCTGTGGCTGCTGGAGAGGATGATGGCAGAGGGATGCTCCGTGTCCCTCCAGTGCCCTGTGTCCCTCTGCCATCATCCTCTCCAGCAGCCACAGCCCGCACAGCTCTGGGAGTCGGGTCGTGACATCACCATTTTATCCAGGATGTGACATCACCATTTTATCCAGGAAGTGACATCACCGTGTTATCCAGGAAGTGAAGCCTTGGTGCAGTAGTAAGTGCAGGGAAAAAGCACTTTATAAGCATTTCCCCGTAATAAGTGTATATTGGTGATTTGTATCACTTTTGGGGGCCAATACAATACTTATAAAAAAAAAATTTCGCCGAACATAACAAACAAGGCTATTCTCCCGGTGTCATCATCGGGTCCCCGGCTAAACGATCTTGCCCCTACTTCCGAGACGGGATTTGTCAAAACCAGCTTGGCTAATTACTGACTGAGACAGGATATTTACCAAGGCCAGTGATTGGATGAGTGAACTGTCATTGCAGGACAAGTCTGTCTCAAAGTGGAGGCAGGATTCTTCAACTGAGGAACTGAGGATGATGTAGGACGACACTGAGGGAGGGCAGAAAAATACAAATATCCAGTTTGTTTTCTGCCTGGTCAGTAAATTGTTAAAAGTAAAAAATTATGGTTATACCCCTTTAAGTAGTTGCTGTGTTCATACTTGCCAACATTTTTATCCCAGTTCACTAATATGCACCACAATTCAATGCAAATTTTCATAAATTCTGCCTATTCTGGTCGCCTGCAAGCAGGACCGATATGCTGTAAATATTCCCACAATAGGGATGTCACGATACCAGAATTTTGAGTTCGATACCGATACCATCTTTTTTTTTTTCCAATACTCAATACCATTTTGATACTTTTGAAAAAAGCACTTAAAATACAAATATAATGACATCCCCCCCCCCCCTCACCCAGACTGTGGGTATGATGCCCCCATGCACCACATTTTTATTTATGTGACTTTTTGATCACTTTTTTTGTTACTTTTAATGGTTCTGACAATTCCGCATGCAATGATGCCAAATGTTTATTTTTTGACATGAATAAAAGGGAAAGGCGGGGATTATTAGAACTTTTATTCTGAAATTTTTTTAATTGTCATCTGCCTCATAGGGGTTTTCGCCTTCCCCTGGATCAGCACAGTAGGATTTCCCTAGGTTTTTTTTTACACTTTTTAATTCCCTTGTACCTCCCAGCATACCTTCTTGTGCACTACAACTCCCAGCATACCTCCTTGTCCACAAAGAGGTATGATGGGGTTGTAGTACACAAGAAGGTATGCTGGGAGGTACAGTGGTGCAGCAGCAGCCTCCCAACACAACAACTCCCAGCATACATCTTTGTGCACAAGAAGGTATGCTGGGAGTTGTAGTGGTGTCAGGAGGCTGCTGCTGCACAACTGCAACTCCCAGCATACCTTCTTGTGCACTACAACTCCCAGCATATCTTCTTGTGCACAAAGAGGTATGCTGGGGGTTGTAATGCACAAAGAGGTATGCTGGGAGTTGTTGTGATGGGAGGCTGCTGCTGCACAACTACAACTCCCAACATATTTCCTTGTTTGTTATAACTCCCAGCATACCTTCTTGTGCACTACAACCCCCAGCATACCTCCTTGTGCACAAGAAGATATGCTGGGAGTTGTAGTGCACAAGAAGGTATGCTGGGAGTTGTAGTGGACAAGGAGATATGCTGGGAGTTGTGTCGGAAGGCTGCTGCTGCACAACTGCAACTCCCAACATCATCTTGTGCACTAGAACCCCCAGCATACCTCTTTGTGCAAAGAGGTATGCTGAGAGTTGTAGTGCACTAGAAGGTATGGTGAGAGTTGTAGTTGTGCAGCAGCAGCCTCCCGATCCCAGCATACCTCCGTGCACTACAACTCCTAGCATACCTTCTTGTGCACAAGCAGGTATGCTGGGAGGGGACTGGCCGGTGTGAGGGACCGCAAAGTGCAGCGGCGGGTCTCGGGGGACGGAGGGGAGGGGTGGATGAAGGGCTGGACTGGCGGTGCAGAGGTGGCTGCCGGGGCTGACAATGGGGGGCAGGACTGGAAGGGCGCAGCCGCGGCGGGGGAATAGTTAAATAACTGCCACCCGTAATATCGCGGGCTGCAGTCATTAGCAGTGGGGGCCGCTCCATATACAGCAGACTTCTGCTGCATATCGAGTGGCTCTGGGGGGGGGGGGGGGGGGGGTTAAATGCCGCTGTCAGTTGTGACAGCGGCATCTACCCTGTAAAATAGCGCTCAGCTAGCTGCCGGCCGTGGTCTCTGCGCTGTACTTTATATTAAGCTGCGCTATTATGCAGCTTAACATAAAGTATCGATACCAGGAAATGCTGGTACCGAACCGTTTTTCTGCCCGAAATATCGATAGTATTATCGATATTTCGGTGCATCGTGCAACACTATCCCACAATGAACTTGCTGTGAATCTGCAACAAAATCAGCAATTACATTTTTTTAATACATTTAAGTTTTTACATAAATATTTTCTGAACAAAAAATCTGCAGTAAAAAAAATATTTGCTGATAATTTACTTGAAGATTTTCTTCTGCAGCATTTCCATCCCAGATACCCAGAGCAGATACCCATTGAGTTGCAGCATGTAGGACAGTGCTGTAAAAGCTATAACTAAAGCAAAATAAAGCAAGTATCAGTGCAACTTAAAGGAATTGTACTGAATTAGAAAATCCTGTCTGTTTCTTAAAAACAGTGCTGCACCTTTCTACAGGCTTTATGTAGTGTACTGGCCGCATCCTATGGACGTCTGTTACATAAGAAAGCAGATGTGTTTTTATAATCATGGAAACCCCTATGCTATAGGTGGACAGTCTCTGGAAATAAGGGTCTCCCGCTTAGGACCACACTATGTAAACTACTTATTTGCATGGCTGGGATGTAAAGCTAATTTTTTTCCTCCGGAATGATCTGTTTTGCCACAGGTGATTGTTGAGCAACTTTTAAAAAGGTCATCCAGTCTCAGAAAAACATGGTCGTCGTCTTCCAGATACAGTACCTCCTCTATCCTTCGTTCGGGTGTAGGTTTAACAGCTCGGTTCCATTAAAGTGGATTGGCCTGAATTGTAATACCGCGTACAACCTGAAGACAGGGGTGGCGCTGTTTTTTGCAAGAAAGTAGCTTCGCTCTTTCAGTTCCTGTATAAGACAGCAGTAAGGCACAGACTTCCTTGGGATACATTTACGTCAATTGTCCTTAAAGGGTTAATTTGGAAGATGACTTGTGTCCTTGACATGGCCCCTTTAGGTTATTGTATAAGCTCTGCCACAATCTGTTCTAGGTAAAGGGTTAGGCACCCCCTGCGGTTTCCAACAACTTTTGAGAATGTGTCAGCTGTGAAACCCTCGAAGTTGTAACTTGGTTACTGTGCCGTCCTCTGCCTAAATGTTTCACTGGATATAAGGAACAATCTTGGTTGGATTCTCCGGCTCCTTATAATTAGCTGCCTCTCTTATTTTGTCGTTTACCCCGACTGAACCCTGCAAATCCTGCTGTGGTACAGATGATGGAGAAGTCCACTCTCCATCTCTCCGCTTCTGGTTGCTAAGCAACAGGTAAAGAAATGGAGTCTCGGTTGAGTGTGGATCCGAGGAAACCAGCGTTAAGAATGTCTTAAGACAAGTGACATTATAAAGACTCATCTTGTAATGTAAAATAGATTTTACATTTTAAAAAATTATATATATTGACCTCAAGTAGGAGGAATATTCATAGACTTTATGTATGCATATAGATTTGCATGTTACCTAAAAAAATTAAATATAATTATATAATAAAACTAGAGCAGCACCTAATAGTCAGTGTGCTTGGTGTCAGCAATCAGGATTTATAAAGTAAGCAGGAGAGAAATTGCAGCAATCAAATCAGTTTAAAATAAAAATTAAAAACAGGCTAGTTTTTCCACCTTTATTTGATTACAGAAGTGGCGACATTTCTTCTCCACTTAGTAGGGTTGAAAAAGGACACTTTACCATCAAGTTCAACCAAGAACGGGACGTGATGGATGACGTGAAGGGGTGTGGGTGCACATATGCTTTAATTCCTATGTCATGATCACCGTAAGCATTTCTGATGACAGAAGACCACACCCCCTTAGCAAATCCCACCCACTTGTCAATAAAAAGTGATGAAGTATAGAAAAGGAAACCATCATTTTTTTTTTTTTTGCACAAAATGTCCAACTTTTGTTTTTGTTCAGAGTCTTTTCTATAATAGCTTTTCTGTGGAGTGGGGCCAGGCTGGTTAGCTGTCACTCCCCTCACTCATAAGTGAATCCTTGGTAGAGATGAGCATGCATGAGTCCAGTCACTCGACATTTCAACACCAGTGGCTGAAGAAGTTGGATGCAGCCCAAGGGAGTCTGGTTAAACGATAGATGCAACCATAGGCTATGTTCACACGCTGTATGAGACCGACCGTTCCTGCAGCACCGGCCGGAAGATTTTTAGCACCGCTGAGTTTGCATGCGGGCGCATCCGTGCACGCCCGCATCAGAACTCCCCACAGCACACAATGGATGCAAACGGCCGCAGCCACTCGCTCCACAGTGTGCACTGACAGGGTTTTCTGTCAGTTCTCAGTTGTTTGCGGCGCCGCTAGAGATCCCTGATGGAGTGTATACTATGTGTATACGCACGGGCTTGGATTCCATAGACTGCAAGGTAATCTATATTTTCGTATTAATCACGGCCATTGTTGCAATCGGCAATGAAAATATACGTTGTGTGAACATGGCCATAGGCTGTATCCATGATTTCCTAGAGCTGCATCCAATTTCTTCAGCCACTGATATTCAAATGCTGAATCAGACTTGAGTTGTGCTCATCTTTAATCCTTGGGCATGCATGACTCTACCACCAGATCACTGCTTGTCTCTCCTTGGAGCACCTAACCACTACAGATCTTGATGGACATGTGTCTTTTTTCAACCATATTAACTATGTACTGTAACTATGTAAGATCAGGAACACCCTACAAGAACTGCCACTTTAAAGACGCAGTTGTTCAGCTATCACAGCTTGTCCCCTGTCTCTCAGATCCTTACACTGGCCACTTTTCCTGCTTCCAACACATTAACTTCACTTACCTACCAATATATCCCACCCCTTGGTGTGCGCCATTGTGCTGACATCGTTATTAAGTATTTCACTAATGTTATGGCTGAATGTATGTGATATGTACGTGGTTATTTGAAGATTTCCTCTTGTAGCGCACCGATCACCTCTCCTGACCCGTCTTCTAGTACATACTAAAATTCCCCATGAAATAACATTGGTGGATCATCTTTTCTTTGAACCCTGTATTGTGCTGTTATTTTTCCTGGAACTATATGCTGGGATTCCTCCTGCTACTAGCAAGGTCATAGCGACAAAGCAAACAGTAGCTCTCATCCGTGATGACTTGTGGTGTCTAGGGACCTCACCATACGTGATGCAGAAGCTACATATACATCTGAGCCTTGTAGTCTGAGTGGCCCATATAAAGAGACTACAGCTAGTAAGGATGCACAGCTGGGGGCTGTCTCAGATTTTTGCATTGGGGCCCAAGAACATTTAGTTCTGCTTGATGTCCTTGAGATTTTATTACAAGGGTTATTCTAAATAGATAGATTTAAAAATTTCATCTATCCAGCAATCGAAACCCGACCAATCATGAAAATTATTTCCCTTGCCCTTGTAAATGGTGTGGTATTTTGAATGTTTCACTTTATATGGGACTTCCGAAGATTGCATATAGTACAGTGCATGGTTGTAAGCCACCTAATAAGATTAGAGCAGCCTCCAAGCATGCATGGACCCAGGGACAAGAGGATCTTCATTATTGTCATCATTGGTCCTAGCAGTTGGACCCCCACTAGTCAGCACTTTTTAAATTTTAAGGACCTATTATACAAATCGATTATTAGCCGTACTTGACTGATTACCGACTGTTTAGGATGATAATTGCTTGATGTAATGTGGCTTGTTGAAAGGTCACGATCTGTCGACATGCACAATGTCGGCTGATCATGATCTTTTAACATGCTGAAAGAAAACTATTAGCTGCTCTCTCCTATCGGCCACCCGGAGCAGCCCACCGCAGCTTCATGCAGCCTCCCCACCAGCCATATTAACTGCCCCCCACCTCCCCGCTCACTGTTGGTTTGTGTAATAGCTCCTAGAGTGAGCGGAGAACAAGGAGCAAGCAAGTGCTCATCTGACAAGTCAGCACTTTCTTCCTCCTTAGCATCAGCATTGACCCCTTTAAGGGTGCCTTCACACCTACCGGATCCACAGCGGATCTCACTTCTGCGGATTCGAAGCGAGAACCGCGGATCCGGTATCAATTCACCTCTATGATAGCACATTCTCGCAGCGGGATTGACATCCCGCTGTGAATATGTGCTTTAACTCCCTGGTGCCCGCAACCCTGCCGTCGCATCCCCCATCCCCGGCGGCGGCACATCCCGCCGCCGAGAGCATACAGTACCTGCGCGGCTGCAGTGAGGCTGCCAGCTCCGGTCCCGCTCAGATCAGCTGAGCGGGACCGGAGCCGGGAGCCTCACTGCAGCTGCGCCGCCGAGCAGGTAAGTATGCTCGCGGCGGCGGGCCGGAGATGGGCTGATGAGGCGATGTGGCCGGGATGAGTGGGGGATGTGCGCCGCTGTGACATCCCGCTGTGAATATGTGCTTTAACTCCCTGGTGCCCACAGCCCCGCCGTCGCATCCCCGGCGGCGGGGCTGTGGGCACCAGGGAGTTAAAGCACATATTCACAGCGGGATGTTAATCCCGCTGCGAATATGTGCTATCATAGGAGTGAATTGATACTGGATCCGCAGTGGTTCTCGCTTCGAATCCGCAGAAGTGAGATCCGCTGTGGATTTGGTAGGTGTGAAACCACCCTAAAGAGGATTTACAGAAAAACTGTTGAAAACCCAACCACAGGATACACTTTCAGTAAGTAATCTATACAAGGCTTCTATAACTCCCTCAATTGCTGCAGTGCCATTTAGATTGCAATGCAAATCTTTTTAATCAAACCAACTTTTCCTTTATTTCTTCCTGTAAAAGTCAGGGAAATAAAAGAAAGAAGAGAAACCCTAAGTGATTGTTGGCCACTGGCCAATGAGAACAAAGCTTCAGATTCTTCCCTGACTTCTTGGCAAAATCATATTTCTTTAAAAGTGCAAATTGAAACCGATGGAAGCTGATTAAATCGCGGCAACAAATAACATCCCAACGGTAAACAAATCGCTGCCTAAAATGAGTTTCACCAGGATTACCTAAAGCCTTCACCTTCTATTGTTACATGATAGACATTAGATGTAAAATATTAACATGGCGGGGGACGCTGGAACACAACGTCCACGTTCCTGGACTATAAAGATATGGCGTGTGATATATCAAGTGTGAAATCTTCCCAACTCTGAGATATCGTCGGCCGTAATTGCTTCTTGTGGTCTGATAAATTGTTCAGTAATTGCACAGAGAAACCATTTTATTTGTTTTGCAAAGTATAAATGAGTCTCATAGCCTTGTGGAGAAAGCCTTTGAGCTGCTGCGTGCTATGTCTGCTCCCCTAATAACAGAGCAAATTATACATCCATCATGATCACTATGAATTTGGATACATCGTGCCGAAAGATTGCAAATTGGGCCGTTTGTCTGTCATGGAACCGTCCTGATAATTGTTACTTAAAATTCTAATTTAAGAAGTTTTACATCAATATTATTAGCAATTATTGGCTATATCCTTCTTAGTTTAGAGGTATGATTCTCCAAAAGCTGATCCACCCCTAAATCTATATTACAGCTTAGCCGACAAGGACATTTGTGGGATAAAGATAAGAGCCCCACAATAAGGGACCGGTTTTAACATGCTCTGATAAACTCAACTATCGTGTCAATTATGTGTATTGTTACCCCTCATCACCACCCATCCCCCCCCCCTAGCAGATGATGATAGATTTCTACCGCCCGACCCTCTTGATCTTGGAGAGAGAAACTGGCACCAGAGATGTCTTGCTATGGCTTTACCCTCCTCCCGCTATAGAAAACACATGAATGTTCATGTGTATGGGAGTCAAGAGAGTGGGCTGTTTTCAAAATGAGCATTTACCCAACATATACCCATTAGTATAGGTGGCCATACCCAAAAGTGTATGGCCACCTATACTAATGTGCCCATAATCCACCTGACAAAGATATTAAGCAGGAGGAGTTACAGCACTGTCTGTTATGTGCTGGTAACCACTCTTCTTAGAGAAGCTGATTGGCTGACAAACCTGTGATCAGAGAAACTGATTGGCTGACAGACTTGTGATCCAGTGTGTAGATCGGTGCTGCCCACCTCTCACCACTAGGGTAGGTGCACTGTGGTCAACAGGTTCTTCAACCATATACTGTAGCAAAGTAGTAAGGCCAAGACACTCTTAAATCATGCAAATATGTATTTTGCAGTGTATAGATACAAGTTTTTACGCCGACCGATAAAACAAGTATATAAAGACCATATGAGACCATATGACGTAGCAACGTTTCGGTTCTGCCAGGACTTTCCTCAGGCTGTGCTGTCTCTGAATATTGTGAGAAGGAGAAGGCTTTATATAATAACGTGTTGTGCCGGTTTGCTTTGCGTTGCTCTCTTGGAGACCATTGCAGAGAATACAATACTGTAGGATTACCTGTTATAGTCTGTTGCCAGGTACACAAAGATCTCTGATACTAACAATATCTGCAGTTCATCCTGCTGCCAGTGTGGCTGCCTAATAAAGATGCTGGATCAGGCAATTCACCAATAAATATAAGTCCTTGAGTCGCCCTCTGCTGTCATATTGATGGAAATTCTACTGGCTGATTTCTCATGAAATCTTCTGGTGAAGCTGGGCCACAACTCCTGTGGAAGTGAAAAGGACGGCAGGTGTATAGTGCACTACTTGTCATCACTTCACTGTACTGTATGTATCTGTTTTAAGTACACCCCCCCCCCCTTCTCCCTGCACATTCAGGTTTATAACATCATTTTGAACGTGTTTGTTCCTTTCTTCTTCTCGTCCATCATTGATTTGCAGCAGATCAGGGCCTTTTATTCTTGGGCTTGAACAGTTAATTAACCTTCAGTGACCTCCAATTACTCCGGGCATTGAATCTACACATTCATTTGTACCAAACGCTAAAATACAACACTGGTGAGGAATACAGGTGTGTGTGCACAGCTCTGCAGGACAACATTTCATCTCTGATCACCAGAGGCTTCTGCCTTCACATCACAGAATAAGGAATCGGAAGTCTCTGAAAAAAGAAGTGATGTATAGTATATAAAGAGGTTAACCAGGCAAACATGGCCACTTCCTCCCAAAAACAGTGCCTCGTTTGTCCTCCATTTGGGCGTGGGGTTTTGCAGCTCAACTTTATTATAGTGATTTTAAACTGAACTGTAATACCACCCACAACCTGAGAACAGCGGTGGAAAACTCTCCTGCAGGCAGGGGGAATATAATAAAGAAGCTCTACTTACCCATCCCACAACACTGCCTTACCACTTACAGACCCCTGCTGGCCTCCTGGATCTCCTGCTCCAATGATGTCACGACCTGGCTGATAGATGACAGTGACTGGGGCAGGACACTACTGCAGTCACTGACGGAGGCTGGGTATCTGTAAAAGCACAAAAAAACCCCACACAAATCAGGAGGGAATCCGATCTTAACCAAATCAGTGAATACACTTAGAACTTCTCACCACTACCCGTATGACAACATTCAAAGGTAATGGAAAAGAAAATCTGCTGCTATCCTTCCAGATCAGGATCCTTCGGCATAGATTTAAGCAATAAAAATATAGAAAAAAATGGAGAGCGGACATCAAAATCAAAACAACTTAAACTGACATCATAGTAAAAAAATTTTTTACTGGATTGAACTCGGAGGGGAGTATGTGACAGTAATCCAGTAAAAAAAGTTTTACTCTGATGTCAACTTAAGTTGTTATGATTTTGATGTCTGCTCTCCATTTTTTTCTATATTTTTATTGCTTATGACTGAGGCTGGGGCAATCCATCAGCCAGGTTGGTCAGTCAGTCTGTAACCCGGCAAGGGGGTGGGTTCTTTACTATGTTCCCCCTACCCCTGTCTGCAGCAATTTTATCATTTTGGTCAGAGATCCCCTTTAACAAAGATCTGCCTCATTCTTGTGCCACCAGTTGCTGGCACTCTGTATCCATGTTAGTGTTACATAGTCAGTTTAAGGCTGGGTTCACACACAGTATATTTCAGGCAGTATTTGGTCCTCATGTCAGGTCCTCATAGCAACCAAAACCAGGAGTGGATTGAAAGAACACAAAGGCTCTGTTCACACAATGTTGAAATTGAGTGGATGGCCGCCATTTAATGGCAAATATTTTCTGTTATTTTAAACCAAGGCTGTTATATTGAAATAATGGCAGTTATTTACTGTTATATGGCCGCCATCCACTTAATTTCAACATTGTGTGTACAGAGCCTTTCTGTGTTTTTAATCCACTCCTGGTTTTGGTTGCTATAAGGACCTGACATGAGGACCAAATACTGCCTGAAATATACGTAGTGTGAACCCAGCCTAAGGGCCCTATTCCACCGGACGATTATCGTTAGCATAATTGTTAACGATTAACGATCTCAAACGACCGCTATTGCGAAAGACCTGAAAACGTTCACTCATTTCCATGGAACGATAATCGTTACTTATGATCATAATTGCGATCGTTTCTTCTTCCGTATTTATTCGCTATTGCGTTCGTATGTATTGCGAACGACCGAACAATGTCTTATTCAATGCGAACGATTTGCGAACGAGCAACGATAAAAATAGGTCCAGGTCTTATAAAGCGATCAACGATTTCTCGTTCGGTCGTTAATCGTTAACTGCATTTCAACCGAACGATTATCGTTTAGATTCGAACGATTTAACGATAATCTGAACGATAATCGTCCGGTGGAATAGGGCCCTTAAGCTGTAGAAAACTTTGATGCATTTTCCTGGGTCCACCCCTTGAAAATGATGGAACCTGCAGATGCCACCTTTGACAACTGAATAGGTGAAATCTGCTGCAGAATAAACTATACCGTAGATTTTCATGTGTTAATTTGCCTCCCTGGGTATGATTCAGCATACTCCTGAGATTGCAGTAATCTTGTTAAAATGTTAGGTTAATGTGTACAGTACATGAAGAAATTAAATTTTTAGAACCCATATTCTAAGCATGTGCATTCTGCAAATGTTTGCCTTGTTACCATGGAAACAGATTGAAGTGGAGGCTGTGTATACATTGAATTATATGTATGGCTATGGCTCGCATTCAAGCCTCCATAAATTATATGCACACACTGACTGCCAGGCCGGGCTAGACAGCCATAATGCAATTGCATGTTAGTATCTGCATTATAGCTGCAGTGCCTGGGCTCATACAGAACTAACCTGAAACCACAGGATAATACTGACATGACAGTAATACAGACCATAGAATGCATCTGGCTTAGGCATGGTCATTCATGGGCCTTTGTGCTAGTTTGCCATACTCTATAAAGCTGAGCTTACATGCTTATATATGCCAGCACGAGTCAAGGCCTTAGCACTATTAACATATTTAGTGGTTCCAAACTTGTAGTGAATGAAAAGGTGACGTTGCTTTGACTCTGTATCCTTTAATGGTTCTCAAGACCACTCAGAACCAGCCAACTATCTGATGTGGATGACAAACTCCCCAGTGGCAGAAGTCGGAGAAGCATTGAACAGTTTGGAATTACCATGCCCCATCCTTTTGTGCAGTGTTTGGCAGTGGCTTATTCCTATCTCCCCACTTGACTAATCCATGTATATATGGAGGCCTAAGAGAAATAGTGTTGTCTAGAGATGAGCGCAGCTGGAGCATGCTCAAATCCGATCATTTGGCATTTGATTACCGGTGGCTGAAGAAGTTTAATGTTTCTTGGCCAGTTGTCCAAGTATTCTAGCTGTATTCCTACACTTTAGTCAAGAGACTAAGGCTGCATTCTGGGCAGTGCTTTTTGTCTAGACAACCATGAAGTGCATGTGCTTGTCCTATTATATGGATTAGAACCCATACATAAACCCTGTTTTGGCATCATATAGTTGCTTTGGCACTTCCACCCAATGTGCATGTGCTTCTTTCCGCACCCCTATCTGATAATTATGCCGGAGCTTGACACTGGGTTGCTACTTTAATGATTCACTGCTTGTGTAAATTTGATCCAATATTCTGGTTTACGACTTCTGTAAAACTATAGGAGAGATATATTAAAGGAGAAGTCCAGGGACGGATTTTTTATTTTTTTTTAATCCCTCAAAAGAGCCAGGGGGCGGTGGTTGAACATAACAACATGCACCTGCCTTCCCGGCTCCAGCACTGGGGTCCGCTCTCCTCCCCTCTGGTTCTGGTCCCCCGGCTGCTTCCTGGTCTGAGCAGGGACCCAACTCGGGACGTGTCAGGCCCATTCAGCGGCCAAGGCGTGACCCCAACACTGGAGTCGGGGAGGTAGGTGCATGTTATGTTCAGCCACCTCCTCTCCGGCTCTTTTGAAAAAAAAAACAAAAAACTCATAGCCTGGACTTCTCCTTTAAGACCGGTGTCTGACATGTCAGCGCACGGGGCATGCGTCTGTATATGAAACTGTCCACATCTGAGTTGTCCATCTGCCTTACTGAAATCTGCCCAAGCTCCCAGCTGACTACAAATAGCTAAGCGGAGAAGCAATGTGTAGAGGTTATAAGAAGTGTCAACATAGCCTGATGGACTGTGCCTCTGAGCGGTTTCAGCTGTACCTAACTCTTACAATGCCCTTGGTGATGCCAAATGGATCTAACACATAACAAATTCATAGTATAAGTAGCAAATATTTTGCATCAGACCAATGGGTGTGCCCATGTTATATACTATCTCACTCATCCACCATCTTCTGTACAACTTTAGTTCCAATTTAGGGAATCCCTGATTTCCAGTTTATATCAGATTATGAAACAATGTGAAGGCAAGAGTCCAGGTGAAGGGCTTCCATCGAGCGCCGGGTAAAATAGGTCACGATTCTTAATCAAGCAGAACAGATTTCTTTGCGTTAGTCAATTATGTAGCGTACTGCACTTTTGCCGAAAACATATTTTCCAAATAAAGCACAGTAGTTAAAAATCCTGCTCCCAGGCGCTGACATCTGTCACACGTTAGATCCGTGTTTGTGTGTCAGTGAATTGGTTTGTATGGTCTCGGGAGGACTCAGCTGTGTGGAAGGTTCGGTCATTAGAATGATATAAGCCGAGCTGATTGATATTTTGATTGCAGCTCAAATCATTTCAATTATCATATGAAAAGGCTCCTTTCTCCAGGCATCAAGGTTATTACTTTTATTAAGACTGTGTTTTCATAGCCATACTCAAGACTGTGCATTAGATCTGTTTCAAGTGTATCAAACGGAAGAGTAAGAAGGATTCTGTACTTTACAAAGAAGAATAGTTGGCCAAGTTCCTTTAAGTACCCCCAATAATGGGCATATTTGAAGTGAAAACCCACATTTGATTAAATTTCTTTCTCATTAATACCGTAATATGTTTATAGCATCCCCTGTGAATTCTGCCATAGAGGTTCAGTGGATGTTAGGCAGGAAATTAAAAAGATTTAGCCTCCCAAATCTCCACTAAACTCTTGGTCGACAGTGTTGCTTTTGGATATTCTGGCTAAAGCAATATGATGAATACATTATATTGAGTCATGGGGGTGGGGCTACTGCTCTAAAGAGTCATACTGGCTAGGTCCCCTCCTAATGCTCAGGCGACATCCAGACCAGTGAAGCAAGGGGAACTCTTAGTTTTATTTCTGTTCTTGGGAGGTGAGGAGTAGACCAAATAAAAGCTACCCCCAAAGCGGGGGGAAGGGATTGTAGAACATTCTGTCTGCAAGAGGATTTCCCTAAGTAGATATGCAGTGTACGGCCCTGATGTATCTCACTTTATGGACTTTCAGCTATAAGGCATAGTATGTAACCTTTGCTGGGTGCCTTTCTATAGGTAAGTGCAGTCAAAAAATATATCATCTGTCAGGTGATATGGGGCTTATGCTTTCCTGTTACATATGCTGCATGTGCACTGCAAATACTTTATTGGAGATAGGTGTGCAGCTACCACACACTTTGCCTATTCCATGGTAAATGATCAGAGTTGAGTGAGCTTTAGAGATGAGCGAACCTCGAGCATGTTCGAGTCGATCCGAACCCGAACTTTCGGCATTTGATTAGCAGTGGCTGCTGAACTTGGATAAAGCCCTAAGACTATCTGGAAAACATGGATATAGTCATTGGCTGTATCCATGTTTTCCAGACAACCTTAGAGCCTTATCCAAGTTCTGCAGCCCCCGCTAATCTAATACCGAACGTTGGGGTTCGGATCGACCCGAACTTGGTTCACTCATCTCTAGTGAGCTTGTCGAAAGTTCAGGTTCGCACAAACCTAACCGATCAACATTTGAATCCTGCTGCCTAGAGAAGGTGGATGGAGTCTTTGGCTGGACATAAAATAAAGGTGGCGGCACTAGTTTCTCTACAACAGTGCTTGCCTGACCAGGGTTTCCCGGCAGCTTTTGTGCTTAGGGACATTTTTCATCCCGCTCAATGGTACCTGGCTTAGGGGCAAGCAGTAAAGTTGAGCCAGAAGTAAAAATTCTAAAATATTTTACCCAATTCCTAAAGCCTTTGTGGGGTAGGAATGTGAATTGCTATCGTGGCATTATCTGACAGAGTCTTGTTATGAGAGTTCTCAAAGGACTAAATTTGAGCAGGAAGCTGCGGGTTTTGGCAGTAAAAAAGAGATTGTATCTGAAAGTGTAAATCCGAGCTATAGAGTCATGTCTAAAGCTGAGCAGGTACATTTACAGGAACACTCCACGTTTCCTGGCAGTGTGAACACATTTCCATAATAAGAAGATGGGTGTTTGTGGAGGCGCTGAGAGTTGTTAAGGGTGTGGGGAAGAGTGTCAAACAGATCCTTTATGTACCTTATAGCCTGAAATACTGCACCAGCTTAGATGGAGCCCTTTACCACAGCATTAAGTGGAGCTATGCTACCTTTTCAGTACTGCAAAGTAAAAATTCAGATATGGACTCATCATAGTCACTAGTAGATTATGGTTGGTCCATTTAACTCAATGTAATATACTCACATCTGCAGTACTTTAATGAAGTGGACCCAACTATAGGCTGGTTTCATACGAACATGTTAATTATTTTTGTATCCATATTAAAGGTGTTGTCTGGAGACTGATAAAGCTTTCTGCAGTAGTTTAAATTCTAATGCCTAGCCCTAGATGAATGGGTTAGACCATCTAAGAAACAGATCTTGTGAGGGTTTTCCATTTTACAGTGGTGAAAATCTGCCATAAATTCCCCCAAAGAAAAACAACTAGTGATTCAAGTCTGTGATAGCTCATTGATGCACATGGAAAGTAAAGGCCAGACTGTCTGGTCTTATTACACCGAAGAGCTACTGTAGCACAGATTGCTGTAAAAGTTTCAGCCATCTAGAAAGGTGTCAGATCAAACAGGGCATCACAGCTGGAGTGCCAGTTAGAGTGCCCATGTCCACCTCCGAAGGTGCCTACATTGGGCATTTGAGCATCAGAACTATATCATAGAGCAATGGAAGTAGGCAGCCTGATACCGTGAATTGCATTTTTATGTGGAAAGCCGATTGCATGTGCATGACTTCCCTAGGGAACAGATGGCACCAGAATGCACCATGGAAAGAAGACAGGCTGACATAGGCAGTGTGAGGAGCAGTGTTCTGCTGGAAACCTTGTGTCCTGGGACTATGTAGATGTTACTGTAACACACGCCATTAACCTAACCATTCTAAAGGCCAATTCCCCCCTAAATGACAGCGGTATTCCCTGGAAATTACCTCTTTCAGCACGATAGTGTCCCTACCACACTGCTCAAATTTGTTTAGGAATAAGGAACATGAGAGAGTTTAAGAGGTCAACTTAGCCTAGACATTCCCTACATTTCAATCTGGTCGATCTTAAGTAGTATGTCCTGGAAAACAAGTCCGATCCATAAATTTCACAACTTACAGGACTAAAGGCCTGTGTACATGGTGGGCGGAGTTTGCTGGTGGTCATGAATATCCAGGTCTTCTGAGCAGACGCACAGAATGGAGAGGACTACTTATTGCCCATGTTATGCAGGAAGATATCTTTGAATCAGCTGCACAGAACAATATAAGTGATACATCATTCTGTTCAGCTTCTCTGTTACTAGTTTATACTACCTACACAGGACAGCATAAACCTACTGACAGTCTCTTTTAGTTTCAAAAGATAATGCAACACCTGTTTTCAATATGGAAGTGAGTACTAGAATCATTCTGTGGCTCTCTAATATACTGTATGACTACCAAGGACCTGTTGGCCAGCTGGTTCACTGCTTTCTAGTACATCCTAACATTACACTCGTCCACCTGCACCTGCATTGTATATCTCGTGGCACCATAGGGAGGTGATAGATAATCATACATTAACACTATGTAGACATCTTAAGCAGACATTTCTTTAGCACGTAATTTAGATTGACGGAAAACGCACACAAGTTCTGTGGAAATCACTTAAAATGCCGCTCAGCCCCCAATATGGCAGAATAATAGCTTTGATTCCAATCTAGCGTGCACCGGCCGGGGGAGAGTACTTGAGCATAATGTCCCTTCAAAATCTATGAAAAGCCTGTTAGCAGAAATGGGTTTTTATGCTTCTAGGGACCCAAATTACATGCATACTGAATGATTTCTGCTCCGGCTTCAGATGTATTTTGCCGTTTTGTCTTAACCTTTGTAACATATTTTGATTGATGATTATAGCAATCAGACATGACTGGAAACACAGGCTAATGCATTGTACCAGGAGTGACTGGGAGAAAAAAAATACAGTAAATGTGTTTATTAGGCTCGGCCTTAATGCAGCCACCTAAACGGGCAAAACAGCTATTGTTTGCCTCCTGATGAAGATGAATGTTCTTCCTTATCTCCCCCATAAAACACGGATTTGCTATAAATTGCCTATGTCACTGTTCATAATGCTTTTAATAAGTAAACCAATATCTTGGTGTCCACTTGAAATACACTCGGCAGTAAAGAGGCGCGAAACATTAGAGGATCATCATTTCTTCCTGTACCTCACCTTCTTTTTGCTACATCAAGAAGCTATCGATTTCTTATTTTCTTCTTTTTTTTTTATTTTTTTTATTGTCTCCCAGTATGAGTTTCTAAATTGGAAGGAAACCCTGGACAAAGTTCTTCCCTGTCCTCCCTTGTTTTATTGACACTCCATATAGTTCTCCACCTAAAAAATCTAATTAGTAATGCAGTGTGAGATGATGGATGACGCTGCTTTACTGCCCTTACTGCGGTTGCTGTGGATACACTACTGATCAGTAACACTTCCCCAGCAACCAATCCAGTATTGGATTATTCCAGCCTCCAGAGTGAGACTGACCTAATGGCCCTATAAACGATCCAAACAACCGCTATTGCGAAAGACCGGAAATCGTTCACCCATTTACATGGAAAGATAATCTTTACTTACGATCGTTCTTGCGGTCGTCTTGACGCTATTGCGTTCGTCGCTATCGTGAACGACGTCTTATTCAATGCGAACGATTTGCGAACAGGCAACGATAAAAATAGGTCCAGGTGTTATTAAACTATCAACAATTTCTCGTTCGGTCGTTAGTCGTTAACTGCTATTCAACCGAACGATTATCGTTTAGATTCGAACCATTTACAATAATCTGAACCATAATCGCCCCGTGGAATAGGGGCCTAAGGATAAGGAGGTTCGTGAAGACTTGACAGCAATAGTGATGAGTGGACTTGCTGAACTGTTCGAATTCGGCAACGTTCTCCAAACTTTAAACGCTCGGCATTTGACTCCTGGCAACTGGAGAAGTTGCATGCAGCCCTAGGGAGTCTTGGAAAACATGGATATAGCCACAGGCCATAGGCTGTATCTATTTTTTCCTGGCAGCCCTAGCGTGCTATCCAACTTTTCCAACTGCTGGGAGTCAAATGCCGAGCATTGGGAGAACTTTGCCGAACCTGAATAGATCGTCAATAGAGATGAGCGAACCGGGTTCGGGTTCGAGTCCATCCGAACCCGAACGATCGGCATTTGATTAGCTGGGGCTGCTAAAGTTGGATACAGCTCTAAGGTTGTCTGGAAAACATGGATACAGCCAATGACTATATCCATGATTTCCACATAGCCTTAGGGCTTTATCCAAGTTCAGCAGCCACCGCTAATCAAATGCCGAACGTTCGGGTTCAACTGGACTCGAACCCGAACCCGGTTCGCTCATCTCTAGTCGTCAAGTCCGCTCAGTGCTAGACAGCAATCGAACCAAAGGCTTTTCCCAGTTCAAAGTAATGAAGACTCCTTATAAATATAACCGTATTCACTGTCTCTAATCTGATGATGATTCCTTTGAGAGAGAATCCACCCTTTTGAACACTTTTATGTTTTTATATTGTAAATATATAACACTACATTTTTATAAAACCCTGAAAACTATTAATTTAATAAAATTGTAAAGAAGAAAAGGGAAAAAATAATCCAGCTGTATTTACCTTGATAATATGAATGACAATTCAAAATAACATTACATTTAACAATGAAAAAATGACACCATTTGGCGTGGTTTCCCACCGTGTTCTTTGTAAAATTATTAGTCTTTGAATTTTTATTTTTATTTTAAACACTGTGGTCAGATGTTTGCTTAAATCTAATCGTGAAATGTACAATTTTACTTAAGCAATTTTTTTGCCCCCATATTTTGTGGTGTTTACACTTTGGCCACCACTTACTGCCATTTTGGACAGGCCTTAAAGAAGAAGCAGCACTCTTGTCCTCAGTTTGAGTGGTGTTTTCCGGTTCAGTTCCATTGAAGTGAATGGATCTGAATTGTACCACACGCAGCCTAAGGACAAGTCACCCGACTTTGTTTTTGCAAGAAAGTAACCTAAGTAACCCTGGATCTATTACCCAATATACAGATCTGACTATACATAATAATCTAGAATATTATTGCGTTGTCTGTATTTTCTAATTTTATGTTCCATTGTTCTCCTGTTAGGGAAACTTTGTTGCCTCCATGACGGCTATATTAAGGCAGATGGAAGATTATCACTATGGTCACCTTATCAAGACGTTTGGGAAGATGAGGACGGACGTTGTGGTGAGTTTGAGAAGTCACTTCACACTTTTCTGATGATGTATACAGTGTAAGTGGCTGTTTTGCTTGGTTAAAGGGGTTATCCAGCGCTACAAAAACATGGCCACTTTTCCCCCCTCTCTTGTCTCCAGTTCAAGTGTGGTTTACAGTTAAGTTCCATTTACTTCAATGGAACTGAATTTGAAACTCCACCCAATCTGGAGACAAGAGAAGTGGAAAAGTAGCCATGTTTTTGTAGCGCTGGATAACCCCTTTAAGTATTTAGCCTATTTGTTATATTAGGTCCTTACTGTATAGATTTAGGGACAGAACAACTATTAGAAGGCATTAGGCTAATTCGCCTTTGCACCGTGGCAATGACTTATAAGAAACGTTAAATCTATCACATGACTGACACCGCTGACCTGTAATGTGGTCCTAGGTATCAGCATTTGTATAAATATTACAGTCAGGACCCGAGGATTGTACAGAGATGAGTGGTAGACACATTCAACCTCTACCTGCTGACAATTATCAACGTCATTCACTACAGTGTCCACCCACTGCAGACAGTCAGACACCTTTATTATACATATGAATAGACCAATTTATGGCTAGGACCACACATTCCCTGATTTTGCTTTATTTTGTCTTTTTTCTCTTGTCTTTTTTTTTTTCTTAAGGACTTTCTTATGGAGACCTTCATCATGTTTAAGAATCTCATTGGGAAGAACGTCTATCCCTCAGACTGGGTTATAATGAATATGATGCAAAATAAGTGAGTACAGACTCTAGTTAAGGTTTGCTTTATGTGTGTATGTACTACCCATCACATAGTTATACTATCTACATCACGTTAAATGTGGCTATGGCCACTGAACACTTATATCAGAACGGAAATCCCACTAAGGAGGTCTCCACTGCGGCCAGTGACTGACTGGGTGAGCTTTTCCTGTGTATTGGAAAGTGCTGGTATGTGGCAGCAGAGAGCGCTGTCACACTAGAAAGAATATACCAACTTTCTGGCACCAGTTGATTTGAAAGCATTTTTTTTTCTCCCGACTACCCCTTTATTGATAGCATTACCCTGCTTTGTGTTGTTAATGTTCTGCAACTTCCTGACATACCTTCTTTATATTCTTACTATTTTAAGGTTGCTGCTTACTGTCAGTGAATAGAGACATACTTGCTTAGAATTAGATGTTTGAAACCATTCTATTGGGGAGCAATGAGGTAGTCCACCTTACAGCACTTAAAGCGTACCTATCCAGCACCACATGTAAGCAAGATGGTGGCAGGAAGTGTCCTTACAAGGCCTTGGAGAGTTAAAGGAGAAGTCCGGCGAAAATTTTTATTAAACTATTGTTTTACCCCCCCCCCCCCCCCCAAAAAAAAAAAAGTTATACAAATCCCCAATATACATTTATTAAGGGAAATGCTTATTAAGTGCTTTATTCCCTGTACTTACTACTGCATCAAGGCTTCACTTCCTGGATAAAATGGTGATGTCACGACATGACTTCCAGAGCTGTGTGGGCTGTGGCTGCTGGAGAGGATGATGGCCGGGGGACACTGAGGGACACAGGGCACTGAAGGGACACTGAGCATCCCTCCGCCATCATCCTCTCCAGCAGCCACAGCCTGCATAGCTCTGGGAGTTGTGTCGTGACATCACCATGTTATCCAGGAAGTGACATCACCATGTTATCCAGGAAGTGACATTACCATTTTATCCAGGAAGTGAAGCCTTGATGCAGTAGTAAGTGCAGGGAAAAAACATTTTGTAAACATTTCCTGTAATAAGTGTATATTGTATAACTTTTGCGGGGCAATAGAATACTTTCATAAAAATTTTTGCCGGACTTCAAGGCACTTACCACTTCGGGTTACGTCTATACATGCAGGATCTAGGCTGCCTGAACTCTGAAGTGGAGACGTCACAGCCTCACTCACACTCAGGCCTCCAGCAGTGTTGCGGGGAGATAAGGCTGAGCTGCTCGCTGCCACAGGAGGATCTCCACAGGTCTACCCCGTCCCTGACACAGACGGACAGTGGAGAAGAGCCAGAAGGCAGAGTTGAGGTTCAGGTTGCAGTTTAAGATGAGGGCTTTCTACCCAGTTACAGTATCAGGATTGGGTCATAGGGTTTGTATTTCAAAAATTTGCTTGTTTACCGAGTTACAATTTTTAAAAATGATTAGCTTGTCTTGCAAACGCTCTGAGACCAAGTTACTTGTAATCCAAGGTTTCACTGTGTGTTAAATAAGTTGCATTGTCTTTCCTGAGTATAGTAGTTGTTGCTCATCTTTAGATTTTGTTTCCAACGTGAGAATAATTTCCGCCCACCTGTCACAGGGAGGTACAGCTGCTTGCTTTCCTCTTCCAGCACTGTGTAACCCCTAATGAGTTTAGTAGCTTAGCCTCCCTGAAAGGCTCGGTGCTTGAACACAAGCAGATGGCTGTAACTATACAGCAGGTACATCCTGAGAACAATCAAGGACAATATTCTTACTTTTACTCATTCGAGACCAGAACTTTTTCTTTCTCTCAGCTCTCAAGCTACCCTTGGATGCATATATGCAGTAACAATCATTGCGGGCTCCAGCACACAGCTCGCTGGAACCCTGCATCCACCGTGCATTGCTGCGCCCGCTCCGTCATGCCCTGGAATCTAAGCTTCTTGCCTTAAATCCTTAATGCACCCCATTATAAGTCAGCAGGGTCTGTAAACCATGCATGGTACAAATAGTGGAATAACCCTGCTGAGCTTACCTAGCATGGAGATACGTACACACGTGTAAAATACATTACACACCACTGTGATTCTGTATACTGGGGTTGAGAGGTAAGATTTATGGTAGCTTTTCTGCACCAATAAACACTATTCTTTTAATAGGATTGTGTTTTTTGTTTTTTTTTATGCACCAAGCATTTTTAAGTGGTGCTCTTCTGGCTCCATAGCATATCCGCACAGATAAGCAATGCATCTGAGGAATAATGTATTGATAAGCAGTTTTTGCAGATGAGATATCATATTTTATTATTATGTTAATTTTGGAAAGAAAAAAAGAAAAGAAAACTGTTTTATTTATTCCTGCAAACTGTGCACATAACTATATAGCGTCACCCCCTTTCATTTTGTTTGATGTTTTATTTATTCGGCTTCCCAATTAAAATTGCACAACGTTGCCAAGACCTTAATTGCACCGCTCTGTAGAATGTGTAATATAGGTTAGGACTTAGCTAGTGTGCTGCAAGATACATAACCTTGATGTCTCATGCACCATGCTATCTGTGCCAAGGTAGTAAATGCCTTGCTGAAGGGCACGGCATATATTATCATGGCATAGATGTATAGGTACACGTGTGTGTGTGTGTGTGTCAGTCATGTAGTGCTACTATTTAATACATAATTACTATCTGTACACACGTATATCTGTACATTTATGTGTTGTTAAAGGTAAAAAAAAAATATATTTTGTTAATTTCATATTACCCATATAGCATCAATATATTCTACAGCACCATGCTGTTGCTTTCCACTTCACACCCTGAACCCAGTGTGACAGACATTACTAAATTGTTCATTCTTCCCTAATAAAATAAAATACAGCAATAGATTATAATGGATTGTCTGAAGGCAATAAACTATTAAATGGAACCTGTCTGCAGAAGTGGCTTACCAGAGCTGGCTGTAACATATAATAGTGATTCCTACCTTTATGTTTTTAAAGGTCGTCCAATTGCAGAAAATAAATTTAAATCTGGCATAAGCTTACTAGGAAGAAATTAGGTCTTACACCACCTTAAAAAGTTGACTTTCCCTTTAAGTCAATGTTTCAGAACATGACTAGGGATATATATGCCAATCCAAAAGGAAAGAATACCCATCTGCAGACAGCTGTTTCCTGTTATTGCCCCTCATCAGTACAGAGCAGGGTGATAGCTGGCTATTGACTCCAACTGGGAACCCGCCAACACCCTGCTCTGTACTGATGAGGGGCAATAACATCAAAACAGCTGTCTGCAGATGGGTATTCTTTCCTTTTAGAAAGATTTTTGGCTAGTTATGTTCTGAGACTCCTAGTTGTAGTGAAACACTGTCTTGAAGGAAAAAGCAATCTTTTCAAGGTGGTGTAAGGTAATTTATATATCCTTTCCAAAATTCCTAGTGGAGAATGAATGGATAGTAAGTCTCCGTATGTGTTTGACGCTCTCATCCATCAAGAAATAGCATCCCCTAAAGGGGTACGCCATACAAGCAAAACTTTTGATACTGTACGTTGCTGCCCATACTAATACTAATGATACTAATAATTTCTTCCACACTTGTTATTATCCATTCAGTCTCCTTTCCCCAGTTCTCAGCTGCTGCTTTCTACTGAAGACACAAAAATATGTGTATGAGCTTTTCTCTCCATCTCCCTTCCGAGACGTCTGATATAAACAAAGTGCTCTGTCTGCAACTTTGTAATGCTGAGAGGGTTAATCTGAGGTCAAGTCGCAGATGGGCTCACTGTGATTAAACCCTCCCAGCATTGTAAAGAAGCTACAATGTTGCAGACAAGAGGGGGGGAGGAGGGGGAAATGGAAAGAAAAGTGTGATGTGATTCCAGCGGTCGGACCCCCTGTTAACAGATGTGTTTTAAGATGAAAAACCTACAGTTGTGCTGAGACTTTCTTCTGCAATAGGAATAGAGGAAGAGAGAGAGCTGCCTTACCTCATGTCTGTCCATGTAACAGAAGTAGAGTATACACAATGAAATACTGCTATTATCTATTGTACTGGTCTCCAAGCTTCAGTCTTGTATCCTATACATGTTATGTGCTATGTATGTTCAGTACTGCTCTTCGCGCTCTATACGATTCTATCACCGGAAGGGCATCCGGATGTTACGCTCCACGCACATTAAGTTTTGCAGAATTCAGGTAACTCGAGAACAAAACAAATGGCTCCAGTCCTCGGATGGCAGCTTGAGCCTCGCACAGTCATGCTAATGAATATTGATGCTATGTTTGTTGTCATACATCATTAACAACAATAGTTTTTGAAGAATAGCATATTTCTTCAGCTTTGACGACACTAGTGATTTATGAGGCCAATCTTCCTCCTCCTCCCAGCAATACTAATTGCAGCGCTTGGATGTAGAATTTTTGGTAAAGGGGTAAACGGGAGGTTACAGCAAATATAGGTTTAGGAAACTTTTATTTAATCGGGTGAATTTCCTATTTTCCTACTTTTCGGATATTTTCTCGCACACAGTGCTATAACGGCAGCTCTTGCCAAAATTACTAGTTTTACTTAACTCAGTCTTCCTTTGCCTTAAGAACTATAGGATACACTTACAATGGTTATCCCTTGAGGATATCCCCTCCTCTTGTTATAGCTCTGTCTATGCACCTACCCTGCAGTGACACTGCAGGGGAAATGTGATGTTACATGGCATCCAGTCAAGTGAATACACTGATGTAAGTACTGTGTCTCTATAGTGCTGCAGAATATATTAGTGCTATAGAGGCAACAGGTTATTAACATGCACTACATAGCTCTTTACATAATATAATTCACATCCAGGTAAGAATATCTTCTTATGAAAGAGCTGCTGCCCTTGACTGCGATGCTCATGTACCGAATTGTAACTAAGTTAAAGGGAGATTGTTGATATTTCATTCATAATAAATAAATATAGTCACCTATGTTGTACAGTCATACTGTACACTCTAAAGTTTTATACCTAACAGATGGTCTGTGTGTGACCTGATTCCATTGTGAAGTAAAGACTATATGATAGTTAATCCTGGCTTTCATAAGAGAACAACTTTTAAGCGAATGTTCCATTAGGTACATTCGCTTTAAGTGTTTCCCATGGATAGAACGGCACCGGTGCAGAGAAGCTGGTGCCGCTGTCCTTTTTTCCAGCCATAGCCAGGTTCAAGCATACGGCGCAGTTCTATTCCCAGGTACCGGCCGGGGGTGAAGCCCTGGAGGCGGCTGGTTCATGTCTAAGTGTTCAGACCAGTACAGGAGAACGAGCCCGGATCCTCTCTCCCCGCTCATTCTTCGGATTGGTACAATTCTGAACACTCTGACCCGGACCGATCAAAACTTTTGACATGTCTCTATGACAAGTCAAAAGGTTTTTTTCAAACGACGTTGAAAAAAGTTCATATTTACCATATTCAACAAATTTATGTTCTTTATCATTTTGTAACATGCGAAAAGATCATTGAAAACTATAACCCTTCCCAGGCAGCTATTCAGGTCTCTTGTAGGGGGATGGTGTTTAGTGGTATCTTGGTCACCCAGCTTTCCCAGGAGAACACATAGTAATTGAACAAAATAGTTTTACATACGCATGTACAAAACTGCTAACACTACTATAGTGAGTACAGTGTGTCTCATATCCAGTAACACAAGCTGGAGAGGTACACACTTAAGTTTTCAGAAGAATAAAAGCTAATTGGTCTTATCAGAAAATTAGCTTAATAAAGGAGGGGTAAGGGGGGCGGTCTATTTGCTCTCTGTAGAGGCGGTTGGTAATTGATCCGCACTATGAAGGTCTGCACCTGACATACGCTCTGTTTATTAGATGCCGGTCTCTACAGAACTGACTGGTAATTAAGGCCCAGAGGATTAGATAAATTCAGCTTTTTTTAAGAAAAGGCCCAATTTAAGATTAAGACCTCATAATATTCTGGTAATCTCATTTACTTCAAACGAGTCTGGATCCTATTAACCTAGATACAGTATCTGATGCCAGCAATATGTATGTATTTATATTTTATATGCATTCACACTTCTTTACCAGAATGTATATTTTAGTACTATGGAAATTAGTAAAAATATTAGACACTGTCATGTGCCATTAGAAAGTTATCTCATCGGGACTAGCCCTGTCCCAAATACACCTATCAGGGCATTAGGATCTCATAGACTTGCCCTCCTCCTATTTGAGAACCCCCTCTTTTTGAGTTAGGGGCTTATTCCATGGAGCGATAATCGCTTTGTGGAATAAATACAACGATCAGCCGATGGCAACGATCATCGGCTGATCGTTAATATAGGTTCGAACCTATAATTGTCGGGCGCCGACAGTGCATCTCTACGTGTAATAGTAGTGCAGGGCTGGCGCCTAACGATTTACATTACCTGTCCAGGCTGCAGGGCTCCTCTTGCGGTCTTCTTCTCCCTGGGTCCTGTGCGCTGCAGCTTCAGAGCAGCCTGTCTGAGCTGACAGGCTGCTCAGCCAATCACAGGCCGGGACCATCGCGGCCTGTCAGCTGAGACAGGCTGCTCTGAAGCTGCAGCGCACAGGACCCAGGGAGAAGAAGACCGCAAGAGGAGCCCTGCAGCCTGGACAGGTAATGTATAAAGTTAGCAAGGGCTGCAAGGACTTTGGGAACGATGTCCATGCAGCCCTTGTCAAACGATAATCGGCCGTGAGGTAGGCCCAGTAAACTAGCAGATGGGCGCTCGTTTACAGTTATTATCGGGCCCCCATCGGCCCGTGTAATAACACCCTTAGAGTAGAGAACTGCTCTGTAAAAGAAGAACCCTCTCTGTTGTGTCTATATATATTACAGGGATTGTGTTTTCATCTGAATGGTTTTTCATCTGATGATTGGGGGGGGGGGGGATCAGGCAGTTGTATTTCCACTCTTTTGCTCTGTTTTATGTTAAATCTAAATATGTAAGAATTTTTAGTGACTTTTTTTTTTTTTTTCATCTTAAAATTTTCCAATCTATATTAAGGGTAGCTTCACACACCCCGTATCGCAGTGAATTTTCTGCTGCAATACGCAGCAGCATCAAATCTGAACCATCAAATCTGCTGCTGATCTGCTGCGCACTGGTCCTGTGTGTTAGTACCCTAAGGGGACAAACACACTTGCCGGATCCGCAGCGAGACCTCTCGCTGCGTATTTGCAGCGGGACTCGCTGCGGATCCTGGCCCTATTGTTTCAATGTTACACAATATCGCAGCAGGGATGTACATCCCTGCTGCGAGTTTGTTCCCAGCCGGAGCATATACTTTACCTGATCCCGGCTCCGGCTTGCTTCGGCGGTTCCCGGAGTCTTCAGCAAGCTGGAGCCGAGATCAGGTACAGTATACTCTCGCTCCAGTGCCCGCCCACAGCCCCGGCCGCCTGATCAGACCCCCGCAGCCCCGGCCGCCCAAACAGACCACCTCCCCTCCCCCCCACAGCCCCGGCCGGCCCCCCGCAGCCCCGGCCGCCCCCCTGCAGCCCCGATCACTCCCGCAGCCCCGGCAGTCTTATCGCAGCCCCGATCGCCCCCCACAGCCCCGGCCGGCCCTCCTCCAGCCCCGATCGCCCCCCCAGCAGCCCTGATCTGCGGGCGGCCGGGTCTGCATGGGAGCGATCGGGGCTGCGATAAGACTGCCGGGGCTGCGGGGTGGGCGGGGGGATGATTAGGCGGCCGGGGCTGCGGGCGGGCACTGGAACGAGCGTTTACCTGATCCCGTCTCCAGCTTGCTGAAGACTCCGGGAACCGCCAAAGCAAGCCGGAGTCGGGATCAGGTAAAGTATATGCTCCAGCGGCTGGGGGGTTAACGGGGCCGGCTGAGGACAAACTCGCAGCAGGGATGTACATCCCTGCTGTGATTTTGTCTAACATTGAAACAATAGGGCCGGGATCCGCAGCGCGTCTCGCTGCAAATACGCAGCGAGAGGTCTCGCTGCGCATCAGGCAAGTGTGTTTGTCCCCTAAAACATAATCCTCCAAATCTTGCCGTTTTTATTTTGGCTACTAGGCGTAAAACTAAGCTAAGACTCTGTGTTCTATCTGTGATGATGGTAGCGAGGAGGCTGCTGGATAGTGTGGGTGACCCCTGTAGATAGCAAAAACAATAGCACCTCAGCCGTCCCCTCCCTGTGGAATGAGGCCACAGGGCATGCTTGCAAATGTGTCTCATACAGGGAAGAGGGTCTTCAAGATGTTCCCTGTGTCTGTATCAACGAGGCTTACCATAAGGCATGCCACTACATGCTGTTACAAACCGCTTAGGGAAACCCCATCTACATCAATCTTCCATAAATTTTGCAATCTATTTGAATTCACAGGTCAATCTATTAATATAAGAAGCAGCAAAAACATAAAAAATATGGAGATTTACTACTCCCACATAACACTGCATTGTACCCACTGCTGCTATACCAAACACTGACAGCTACAGAAACTGTGAAGATTCTATAGAGTGCATTGTAATGGCCTTATGCATTTGTATGTATTATTTACCTTGTTACGCAAGCTATCATTACAATACAGTGCAGCTCTGCATAATGCAAGTGTTCTCGGGGCGCAGACCATGTAAATGTATGATAAAGGGAACTGTAGGCAAAGAAAGGAGCGTGGAGGCTGAAATAAAAACAATATCCATCAAATATGCATGTACAGGGAGCGCTTTCCTTGAGCGGCACAGTGAGATCCACTTTAAGCAGGAATGGATGTTTGCATTTTGTCCTCGTCAATCACGAGAAGTAAAGCGGCATGTACAAGCAAGGAGGCCCCAAAGGACACAAACAGGTTAACATATAGGAGCTAGTTGATGAATTTAATTGGACTGGAACAGAAATTGATTTTTTTTCTCCTCCCAGTTTTAAAAAGCAAAAAGATTTTGTTGGCTACATGGGGAAAAAAATCACTATTTCCTTAGAGACAACCCTGTAGAAAAACACAAGGCATCCAAAGAGGCCAAGGAAGTATAATCATATATATAATAATATAATGTTATACCCTAAAGGTGCCGGCCATTGACATGAGCTGTGACAAGAGAACCTTAGTAGCCATTTGTTGGTTTATCCTAGGCTGCTCTAATAGACAACTTCTGTATATACAGCCTATTTAGAGCTTTTCAAGCCAATAAGTTCCCTTAAGGGAGTTGTCCAGACCTAAAAGAAAAAAAACAGAAACAGCACCACTCTTGTCCCCATGAAGCCTTCGGCCCTTCCGTTTTTACGGTCAGGAAATACTGATCCTGAAGACTTTCAAGAGACTTCAGTAAACCATCAGTATTTCCTAACCATAAGAAATGGAGTCTTTTTCCTCTCTCCTTCTGCTCTGTGAGTACAAAAGTGACGTCACTCATACGTCACAACACTATGTGTGGGAGAGAGCGGCCCCTTGTGGCTGAAGGCATGATTCTAGCTAGAAGAATGATGCCCTATTAATGCCCTATTAAGCCCAGCACCACATTTATTGGGAGTATAGTTAAAAGAGGCAGGTGCAGCACCTGGCGTCATTTACCTGGTCTGGCTTGGAAGCACATCCAGAATTCAAGCCAAATTCTGGATGCGCATTTGGAGCCGTCCGGATTTCTAGGTGCTCCCATAGGGTTACAGACAAAAGTGGGACATGTACTATTATGTCTGCACCTATTTTTCCGCACGGACAACCTTTAGGAAAAACTCTTGACAGGCATCAGTGCCCAATAGAACCCTAAGGGTCAAGAAAACTATCTGAATGTCCTGATAACAAATTAGAAAGCATTATACCATCCAGACCACTGCTTTTATATCAGAGTTGTGGTCGGCAACCCTGATAACAAGCTCTCAGCAAGGGGAGGAAAAAAAAGTCACATATCAGAAGAAGGAAGCAGGTTTTCTATATGAATGTGTTTGCAAAAATGTTTATCCCTACTCCTTTAACTAGATTATTTAGGGTTTTTTCACAGGCACGAGACAGACTCCACTTGAAGTTCCGCCTTTCCCATTGACTCAGTGATATTCTCAAGCTCAATCCCCCGTCCGCCCAAAGAATTGACATGTCAGTTATTTCAACGGCTGTTCTTTGCATTGACTTCATTGCAACCCATTTCACTATGAAAAGAATGGCCGTTGCTTTATTGAAAACATTTTTTTGTTGTTGTTAAATGTACGTTGTTTGAACATTAGCCTTAAAGGTTTTGAAAAATAGAAATTAAAATGCTTTTATTAGTTTTAACAAATTATAGGTAGTTACCATGATTTTATAGAGATTTTCCACTTCAGCGTGTTTTATGTATAGATTGTGTTTCATCTCCACCGCACCTTTTGTATTCTCACAGTATCTAATGTGTCAGGCATATGTTAATGAACATTGTCTGTACAGGTGCCGTGCGAGGACCCCCAGGGTAAAGGTTTGATACCTTTACTTGCATGAATTTATTTCCTGCTTGATCATCACCTTTTTCTTACATGGTGTAAATGCAGATGATCTGTATATGTATTCCCCCAGCCTCGCCGGCTCTACGCTATACACCACTCTACACTCCAGCATGCTTACTATATTCAGCACAAAGCTACATGAAGCCAGTAGGTCGACTAGAAAAATTTCAAGATGTTTAGTGTAGTGGGTTGATGAATGTGCTTATGACATAAAACTCCTAAATGTCTGGAGGTTATGGTAGCATTGATGTCTATTTTCAGCACATCTCCTGAGCGAGAAAAGGGCAGAATATGTAAATAAAATATGAGAAGAAACGTGTAAATGGTGCACATTGTGCGAATCGCATCTGTTTACAATATATTGTGAGTTGTAATACACCGAGTGATGGGAGTAGTTTGTTGTGGTGGGGGCTGGGGGTTCATAGCAGTCACTATTTCGGCACATCTCTCGGGGTGCAGATTGTCTAGTATTATCTCAGGTCTCAGGCTGTTTAAATAAATTTGTCCCTTCTATACAATGAAGTCAGCTAATTTTAGGGTTGGCATATTAATTTCCTTCCTCATGAGCTACTAACCTCTTGACAGCAGGAGGAGGCATAGGGGGCGCTGCTAGTAAGCATGTTTGTTCACATTTGTAGACATTACAGAATACAAGATTATATAATTTTGGCGCCAGCAGAATTTGCTACATTAACAATTAACTCAGCAGTAGGCTGCAAACTCCTTAAAGTGGAACTGTCAGCAGTTTTTGCTGACTGAAATAGACCAGCATATAATATAGCATCTTTCCACAGCATGCTCCTTCATGACAGCACCATGATTGGAGGATGCTCCGGTCGTCTCTATAGGGACAGGAACACAGACAAGTTTAAAAGGCCCCTCCCTAGGCACACCCCCAGTGCTTCCTGTCCCTACAGAGAGGACAGCAACTTCGTTTTTACGGAAGTCTTACCAAGGCGGTCTGCGGCGGCAGGGTCCCTTTAAGCCTCCTGGTGAGCGGGTCGATCGGGGTCTGTGGGGCCTCCTTCCTCCCTTGCCATCCGGTGCTCGGTGCCCCTCTGGCAGAGGCCTCCCGAGTATCCATGCCTCCGCTACTCCGGAGAGGCAGGAGTCTCCACGCAAGATAGCGTGCGTTTCGGTGGGGGCGGCCATCTTGGTGACGTCACCGGAAGTGACGCCGCGGCTTCTCCGCGACACTTCCGGAATCGGCGTTCGGCGCGGTGGCACGCGCGGGAGAACTCCATAAAAGTTCAGCTGCAAGGTCTGCTCTGTCTCTCCCCCTGCAGCTATGGAGCAAGTCCGCAATCCGGAGTCCGGGATACCGACAGTGAGTAGGGTACTTACCCACAAAATGTGACTTGTGTGGACTTAGCCTGGGGGTAATTAGGTCTCCTCCTCTGGTTTTTTTTTAGGGAGAGCTGAAGACCCCAAGGAGAGAGTCAGCCAGAAAAAGATGTGTTATGTGCAGTATCGCATTAGAGCTATCTTATAACAAACAACTATGTCCCTCCTGTATCTCTAATGTATTAAGAGATGAGAAACAGTCCCTTATGGAGGACATCAGATCTATTGTAAAGGAGGAGATGGGGGGGGTTAATCCCTCTAGTTCTGGCTCTAAACCTAAAAAAGATCCTGTTCCTAGGAAGAGGATTAGACAGATCTCTACTTCCTCGTCCGGCTCTGATGACGCTGTACATGTGACCTCTGATATAGAGCTGGAGGAGGGAGAGAGGCCTGATAATGATGATGAAGAGGAGGTTGAGAACATTTCTCATACTCCTGTGGCCGTTAAAAAATACTTCTTTGACTCCTCTGACATTGAAACCCTAATTAAAGCGGTTAGAGAGACCATGAACTTGGAAGAGACTACTCAGGAAAGTTCAGTAGTGGATGAAATGTTTGGGGGCCTGAAGGCGAAAAAACAGACAGTTTTTCCCATTAATGCAAACCTGAAGGATTTGGTGTTGGAGGAATGGGAACAAACTGAAAAAAGGTTTTCTGTCTCTAAAGAGATTAAGAATCGCCTTATGTTTGATAAAACAGAAACAAATGTCTGGGATGAAATCCCTAAGATAGACGTCCAAGTAGCTAAAGTAGCCAAGAGGACCTCTATCCCCTTTGAGGACTCCAGTCAGTTGAGAGACCCAATGGATAGGAAGGGTGACTCCTTACTTAAAAAAATCTGGGAAGCCACCTCCTATATAACTAAAACAAATATTGCAGCCACATCAATAGCTAGGGCCATGTCAGTCTGGTTAAACCAGCTTGAGGTCCTATTATCCAACAAAACCCCTAGAGAAAAGATTGTGGGCACTCTGCCTTTATTAAAAATGGCCACCGGGTTTTTGGCCGACGCCTCGGTCGAGTCTATTCGGTCTGGTGCGAAGATAGCTACCTTATCAAATTCAGTCCGTAGGACCCTCTGGTTAAGATCATGGTCCGGTGACACATGGTCCAAAAACAAGCTATGCTCTATTCCCTTTAAGGGAGAGTATGTATTTGGTGCAGAATTAGACAAAATCCTGGATAAGGCAGCAGATAAAAAGAAGGATTTACCAGACGAATCCAAAGGGAAGAAACAACCCTTTCGGAAAACCCGTTTTTCCCCTAAAGACTATAGGGGGAAGGGAAAAACGGGAAGGTGGAGTTACCCCAAAGGGGGAGGTAGAGGGAGAGGGTTCCTTCTCAACCCTAACACAAATCAGTCCACCTCCACAAAACAATGACGGATCCCTGGTCGGGGGAAGGCTCCTCCAGTTTGCCCAGGACTGGCAGAACATCACCTCAAGCCCCTGGGCCCTGAGCATTGTTCAGGTTGGCTACAAGATAGAATTCAGCAGCCTCCCTCCGACCAGGTTTCTCATTACAGATGCGGGATCTATAAACCAAAACAATCTAATCCTCAAGGGGGTAGAGGATATGATTGCCCTAGGGGCGGTGGTGCCAGTTCCAGTTCCAGAGGAGAGGCAGAAGAGAGGCCTCTTCTTAGTAAAAAAACCGAACGGAACGTACAGAACAATAATCAATTTAAAGTTTCTGAACAAATGGATTGTCTACCGCCGTTTCAAGATGGAAACGATAAAGACGATCATTCCCCTGATCCCGTCGGGCTCCTTCATGGTCTCAATAGACCTGAAGGATGCCTACTACCACGTCCCAATACACCCCAGATATCACAAATATCTCAGATTTGCGGTTCTCTGGCAGGGAGTGGTGCGCCACTTCCAATTTTGTTGTCTCCCCTTCGGGATATCCTCAGCTCCGAGGATATTTACGAAGCTGGTGATAGAGATGGTAGCCCATCTCAGGAAAGAAGGAATTTGTCTATTTCCTTATTTAGACGACTTCCTTCTGGTAGCCCAGTCAAAAGAAAACCTCCTGTGTCAACTCAGCTCAGTAATGAAGCTAATTACTCAGCTGGGTTGGATAATAAATTTTCCGAAGTCAGAACTAGTTCCAACCAGACAGAAGGTATTTTTGGGGGTATTACTAGATTCTCAGCTACAGACCTCTTTTCTACCTGTGGAGAAACAGACTCGCATCCTACAGGAATTCTCCGAATTCAGAGCCAAAGACAGGGCTTCCCTCAGACAGTGCATGAGGATACTGGGCCTCATGACCTCCTCCATAACCTGCGTAGCCTGGAGTCAGGCCCACTCGAGAATACTCCAAAATCAGATTCTATCATCCTGGGACAGGAATCCCAGGTCATTAGACAAGAAAGTTCTGGTAGGGCAGAAGGTAAAGGAGTCCCTTTCCTGGTGGCTCTGTCCCAAAAATTTACAGGCAGGAGTTCTATGGGTTCAGGAACCCGTGGTGGCAGTCACAGTAGACGCCAGTGGCTCAGGCTGGGGAGCTCAGTGTCTAGGACTTTATGCCCAGGGCGAGTGGTCACAGGAGATTTCAGTTTGCTCCTCAAACCTAAGAGAGCTTCTAGGGGCCTGGCTAGCACTCCAACACTTCCAAGACTCTCTAAAGGATCAGCACGTCAAGATACTCTCGGACAATATGACAACCGTAGCTTATCTACGTCACCAGGGAGGCACAAAGTCCCTTCACCTTCAGAGGGTAGCAGACAACATCTTCACCTGGGCGGAAAACAATGTCTTATCTATTACAGCAGTCCATCTAAGAGGCATATACAATGTAAAGGCAGACTATTTAAGTCGCCAGCAAATACTACCTGGGGAATGGTCCCTGAATCAGGAAGTATTTCAGATGCTAGTTCAGAAATGGGGGTTACCTCAGGTGGACCTTTTCGCATCTCAAAAAAAACAAGAAAGTAGAGGTCTTTTGTTCTTTCAGCCGGGTAGACAGTCCTTGGATGCTGGATTCTCTGTCGGTTCCATGGAACATGAATCTAGCTTATGCCTTCCCTCCCTTCCCGATAATTCCTCTAGTACTGAGAAAAATCAGGGAAAGTCGGACCACGGTGATCCTAGTAGCCCCTCTTTGGTCAAAGAGAAATTGGTTCCCAATGTTGGAGGAAATGGCAGTAGAGGGTCCTCTGTCTCTTCCAGTGAGGAAGGATCTCCTACTCAAGGGCCCAGTAGTCTATCCAGGGGTAGAAAAACTAAAGTTAGCTGCATGGCTCCTGAAAGGGAGATACTAGTACGTAAGGGCCTGTCTGATAAAGTAATATCTACCCTTCTACTTAGTAGAAAAGGTTCTACCTCAGCTATATACAAAAGATATTGGATAACTTTCTTGAACTGGTATAACCCGAAAATTCCTGACTTGGAGAGTCCGGATGTACCAGCTATTCTAGACTTTCTTCAAGAAGGCCTAGATAAGGGTCTCAGTCTTAGTACATTGAAAGTACAAGTTTCGGCTTTATCTAGTTTTTTTGAGACTTCCTTGATGGAGAACAAACTGATTAGCAGATTTGTCAAGGCAGTATCTCGGATTAGACCTGCCCCTAGGAAACAGTTTCCTTCCTGGGATCTCAACACGGTCTTAGTAGCTCTGACAGAAGATCCCTTTGAGCCTTTAGAGGAAATATCCATAAAGTTGCTCTCCATCAAGGCTGCCTTCTTAGTCGCTATCACTACAGCTAGAAGGGTCGGAGAAATCCAGGCTCTATCCTCTAGAGAACCATTCCTAAAAATTTTAGAGGACAGGATAGTACTAAGACATGACTACACATTTACTCCCAAGGTAAATACTGATTTTCACAGAAATCAGGATATTATACTCCCGTCTTTTTGTAGCACTCCAGCTAATCACAAGGAAAGGAAATTTCACTGTTTAGACGTGAGAAGGGTCATAATACACTACCTCAATACAACCAAATCATGGAGAATTGATGATAATCTATTTGTGCAATACCAGGGGAAGAATAGGGGGAAGAAGGTATCCAAGGATACAATAGCCAGGTGGATAAAACAGGCAATAGCAGAGGGCTATAGAGCACAAAATAAACCTGCTCCACCTGGCATCAAAGCTCACTCAACACGTGGGGTCTCCTCTTCCTGGGCAGAAAGAGCGGACGCATCACCTGACCAAATATGCAAAGCAGCTACGTGGTCAAGCATAAATACGTTCATTAGACATTACCGACTGAACGTCGCGGCAAATCAGGACTGTGCATTCGGCAGAAAAGTCCTACAAGCAGTTGTCCCTCCCTGAGACTACTAATATGGTAGGTCTCCAATCATGGTGCTGTCATGAAGGAGCATGCTGTGGAAATACAAAATTACTCTCACCGGTAATTCACTTTCCACGAATCCTTCATGACAGCACCACATTAATTCCCGCCCGATGGATGGGTTGAAGGAAATTGGGTGCACCTCTACTTATAATTTAGAATCACTGGGGGTGTGCCTAGGGAGGGGCCTTTTAAACTTGTCTGTGTTCCTGTCCCTATAGAGCCGACCGGAGCATCTTCCAATCATGGTGCTGTCATGAAGGATTCGTGGAAAGTGAATTACCGGTGAGAGTAATTTTGTATTTCCCTGAATCAGGTGATATTACTCTTATTTCACTCCGTCACTCCAGCACTGAGTTATTAGCTTTATTAGATTTATAAACATTAGGAGATAAAGCCCACAGGGTGTTCTCAGGGCTTTAAAAGCCAAACAGAGTTCAGCCGATCCATCAAAACAAAGTATGGAAAGAAGGTGCTGAACATTGCTGGGGTTTTGTAGACCATGGAAACGTCCTGTGGGGCCGCCTTTTAAAGCTGCCTTATAAAGTTTATATCTCAGTGCTGGAAAGAAAGATTAAAACAAGAGTTGCAACTTCTCATTGAAGATAAGAAGCCCTATTATACACTGCCATTTCTTTAGTTAATTCTCAATGGAGCGGACTGGTCAGGTGACATAGTGCAGACAGGGCAGTGCTCCTAACAGTGCTCCCAGCTGGAGATTACGCTAACTGCACGGGATCGGCACAGAGGAACACACATACCTTCCTCCTCAGTGTCCAGGGTGCTATAGGGGGCTTTTAGCAGGTTAGATTTGTCTTACCTTTTGATAGTTCCCCTTTAAGTGAGGGAATACAAACAAATTTTGTGTTGCTAAGGAAAAGCTGACAGGAAGTTAAATTGCCACAAGAGTTTAAAACTGTGTAAATAAAGTTATTTTACTTTTACAGGTTCTTTTACTGTTTGTTACTGATTTTAGTTATTTTAGGTTCTTTCTGCCAAACTCCCTTAGAGACAGACATTTAGCTCTTTCCTGTCATTTTTGCTCTCATAATGCACTCCTCTAGTTCCTGGAACTTTACAGAATTCTGAAATTAGCTTTTTATCTCAGTACAAGATAAAATATTTACAAAGTTACTCAACCTTTTATCTAGATTGCAACTAGACGGTTGTAAGACAAGGGTAGTTTTCTTATACCCTAAAATGTGTGACTTGCTGTGTCTGAACTTAAAAGGGGTTTCTGGAACATGATGTACAGTATGTTTGCCCACATGTGTAACTTGCAAGGGCAGATTAACTTTACCATAGGCCCCGGGCTAATCACCAAGCCTACCCCCCCACACACACACACACACTTTACTGTAACTATTGCAGCACTAGCGTGATGTTCATAGTACAGGATAGATAATGTCATTATACCCTAATTTGTGCAAAATCACTGTAAGAAAGCAGCATTTTTTGCATATCGTGGCTGAATTGTAGCCAGGAGACAATACACCCCTAAAGTACAAGTATGTTTGGTTGGCCATGTGCCCCCCCAGGAGCTCAGGGCCCCAGGCTACCACCCAAAACGGACCTATTATAATCCGCTACTGTTAACTTGCCCCCCCCCCCCCCCCTTAATCTACTTAGTAATTTACCTACCTTTCATTTAATTTACCCATATTTCATTCATGTTTGTGCAATCTTGGCACGTGTCTCACTGGTTATGCATTCACTTCACTTTAAGGGAATGCATTGCCTAGATTTTCTTGCTGATTAGAGCCAGATACTAATGGGCCTATTCCACGGCCCGATGATCGTTGAGCGAGGGCTGCAGGGACATCGTTACCGATGTCCTTGCAGCAGCATACATTACCTGTCCAGGCTTCTTCTCCGCGCTGTCTTCATCCCCGGGTCCCGCGCTCTCTATCTTCAAAATGGCGGTCCCGGCCTGTGATTGGCTGAGCGCTCCGTCAGCTGACCGGCCATTCAGAAGATAGAGCGCACGGGACCCGGGGATGAAGACAGAGCGGAGAAGAAGCCTGGACAGGTAATGTATGGTGCTGCTGCTGGTCAAATCGGCGGTCGCCCGCCGCGCACCGCTATTCAACCGTAGCGATGCGCGGTGGGGGAACGATGATTTTAGATCTGGCCCTAAATGAACGATCGGCCGATGACACGATCATCGGCTGATCGTTCTCTCTGTTTCACCGAACGATAATCGGCCGAATCGGCCAAATGGGGCCGATTCGGCCGATTATCTTTACTGTGGAATAGGGCCCTAAAACATAAGGCCCTATTACACGGGCCGACAGTGAGGAGCTCTCTGCTGCCGCTATTCCATGCGGCAGCAGGGAGCGGGTGAGTTCCAGGAGGGCCGCGGGAAGGTGCAAGGGGGCTGCCCGGGTGATCGCTGATCATCCGGGCAGCCCATAGGATATAAAGACGTTCTGCTGCCCCTGCTCCCACCCCATGGAGCGGCGGCAGCAACAGATCGCTGCGATATAAGTTGTTTGTCTTTCAACATGTTCAAAGACAAACGACTTAAACGATTAGCTGACATGAACAAAGTCGGCTGATCGTTGCCGCCTATTACACAGGACGATTATCGGCCGAACATAGTTCCGTGGAATAGGGCCTGTACTCTTTTTATAATCTTTCTATTTTCTGATTTTTTTTTATTGCCATGGTTCCTGAACTGTTTTTAACAGTATTTAGTGACATGCTTTACAGCAAGTTCCATGGACATAGATGACATTAGACAGGACCTGTCCCCTTGAGATGAATCTGAAACATTACTGAGCGCACTCTGTGACCTTTGAAGAGGTCAGTCCATAGGGGTCTGCTATTGTCTAAAGGCCCTATTACACAGAGCGATTATCTGCCAAATCAGGCCAATTCGGGCAGATATCACTCCGTGTAATGCTGGGTTTACACAGAGAGATTTATCTGACAGATCTTTGAAGCCAAACCCAGGAACAGACTATAAACAGAACAATTCATAAAGGAAAGTCTGAGATTTCTCCTCTTTTTAAATCCATTCCTGGCTTCGGCTTCCCAAAGCTGTTAGGTAAATCTCTCTGTGTAAACACACCATAAAAGACACGATCATTCAAAGAGCCAGTCATCAGCTGATTATAGTCTTTCGACATGTTTAAAAACCCATTGCCTGCTGGCCATACCGTTTTAGAATTTTTTATATAAAGGGGTAATCCAGAGAAAATTTTAAACCAACTGGTGACTGGAAGTTATAAAGATTTGTAAATTACTGATATTCAAAAATGTCCAGCCTTCCAGTACTTATCAGCTACTGTATGTCCTGCACACAGTACAGTGCTCTCTGCTGCCACCTATGTCCAAAGCAATAGCAAATCCTCATAGAAAACCTTTTTGTATAGACAAATGAAACAGTGAGTGTGTATGAAAAGCATAGCTCCTAAATAGATTCCATAGAAGCTGACAGGAGAGGACGGCTCAAGGACACAATTATTTTTGAGAGGTTTCTTTTTTTATTTTCTGTTTTTCAGCATAGTCTTTACCTCCCCTGAGCATGCTCTGTGTGCAGCCTTCTTTCGTACGTGGGGGATCGTCGTCCCTTATTTTGATATCAACCGTTCGCTTATCAAAGCAATGGAAAGTCACGGCGTGTAATCTCGATAGGATTGATCGGCTGAAATAAAAGCCTTCATTATCTTTCCATCTAACGTAATTGGTGTGACATTATAGTAATGCCTTTTGTAACCTCATTTAAAATTGGTTATCAATCACGGCGTTCTTAAACCTTTCTGAAATTAGCCCAGGCTTCGTCGCACGCCGTGTTTTCTGAACTGCATGACTGAAAATTTTATTATCTCCCACGGTCTGAAATTCTGCAGCAATTTTGTAATCTGAGAAAAACAAGATTTTCCTCCCAGACTTTCTAATCACAGTACAATAATAAGCGCCAGTGACTCTCGCACAACCACGTATCAGATTAACGCCCTGACAGCAGCTCTATGTGGTGCACGCTTTACTCCAGCCAGATCCAATCATCTCGGGGAAATGCAGATGGAGGCCGTCTGTGTTGTATCGTGATTGTTTTTCTTCACTTGTCGGACTCCTGTATTATTCCTATTGAGATAAGTCCGCCGGAAACAAGTTGTATAAGGGAAGGATAATATGTATTTTAGGAGCCCTTCTTACCTCTTCTGACTGGCTTTAGTATATACTTGGATTTTCCTTGAAATAATTCTGTTTGAATCTGAATTCTATTCTTTTATTAATTCTCTTTGTAATGCAAGAATGAACTGACAACTAGGGTGTTACCATCAACTTCATTAACAGGGGAAGACACCCCTACACAGCCCAGTCTATAGTGACCATGTGTAATAGGGCCTTTACTCTTTAAAGCCAAAGCCAGGAATGGGTTTGAGAAGAGGAGAAATCTCATTCTTTCCTTTATGACCTGTTCTCTGTTTATAGTCTGTTCCTGGCTTTGGCTTCAAAAATCTGTCAGATAAATCTCACTGTGTAAAGGTATGTGCACACTGAGGAAAAGATACTCAAATGGACCCCGTCGTTGCTTCCGGCATGGTTGCTGTTGCTGTGAACATTATTTGAATGAATTTTCTATTGTAAAAGTGTGAAATACTAAATATAAAAGAAAAGAGAACTGCAACAGTTGTGTCAGTATAATTTTATTCTGGAGCTTCATGGTATAGGGGATTTAAGGCTGCTCGGATCCCGCCTCCTTCACTGAGTGGCTGAGCGGCCCTGAGACGTAGCGTCTCGGGCGGCGTCAGACACCCGGAAGCGTCCGGGAACCGGGCACCGGAGCGCAGTGATGCGGGACCCGCCGCTGGAACCGGGGAGATAAGTGGACGTCTTTTATTTCAGCCACCTCCTCCCCGGTCCCCCCAAAAAAAGTGCCCCCACGCTGGAGCACCCCTTTAACATCCTGCTGCGAGTATGTAAATTAACCCCCCAGCAGCCGGAGCGTACTGACAGAGGCACCATCTTCCTGCACAGATCGATTGTGCAGGCTCCCCTACGCTGTGCTGCTGCTGCCGGGCACGGCTCTTTCCTCACGGCTTGGGACGCTGCACACACCGCTCTAGCTTGCTTCAGGGGGACGTGCAGCATCTCTAGCCGTGAGGAGAGAGCCGTGCCCTGCAGCAGCAGCACAGCGTAGCGGAGCCTGCACGGTCGATCTGTGCAGGAGGATGGGTGCCTCTGTCAGTACGCTCCAGCTGCTGTCTTTGTTGAGCTCCGGCCGCCGCGGGGTTAATTTACATACTCGCAGCGGGATGTCAATCCCACTGTGAGTATGTATTGTCAATTGGGTTGAATGACGCTGGATCCGCAGCAAATTTCGCTGCGAATTCGCAGGGTGAAATCCGCTGTGGATCCAGTAGGTGTGAAGGTTTTTTTTTTCCCCTGCTGGAAAACCACTTTAAGTAAAGCAGTAGTGCAACAAAAAAAAAAAGATTAAGTTATAGTAACCAGGAAGAGATGTAAGCTGTGGTCTATCTGCGTGTATAGAGAGGAGATGGGTTTGTAAGCATTCATACCTTTGGGTACATGCTGTATGGGTGTGATGCCGCCATGTCTATCCTGCTGTTGTTCAGGCGCATTAATTCTCTTGTAAATACTTGGTTTTCTGTAAGTGACAAGAGAATGAACCTGTCAGGGGACTCATCCACAATAACAGACCTTTAATATGGCACTTATCTCAATCACCGGATCCTCCGGGTTGCGCTCGGTACATCCGAGCATCAGGCCTCCCACTGATTATGATTATGTGTTTGAGGAATGATTTGCTTTAAGTAGCAAGTGTGCCGCTTATTAATAGCTCAGTAACTTAAACCCATATTTAACATTTCCTGTCATGAGGTTTTTGATCCGTATAAAAGTCCGCACCGCAGTCGTATAAATTATTGAAATGTGAGGCAAATTAAAGGTACACATCTGACTATAGCGGGAGCGGATTATTAAGCTGTCTGTGTTAAACAAGGAACCGTGCATTTATAATTTAAGGCAACAAAGTCACCGGGAAAGGATGGATTCACACCTGCTGTTTAGCGCAGTTTCCGCATTGTGTGTTTTTTTTAAGCTAAAACTTAAAAAAAGTAACGAGAAAAGTAAAGGAAGAACAATATTCTCATCAAATCTACTTCTGGCTTCAGGGCTGAAGAATGTATGTGTGTTTCCTGCCTAAGGCTACGTTCACACACCATACTTTTATGAAAAGAACGACTGTTTTTTTCAATTAAAACCATGGCCGTTCTATTCATAATGCAATGATTAGCACTGAACTCAATGCGAACATTTGCTATTTGGGTCACGCAACGTATTGAACAACGGCTGTCGAAATAGTGTTCATGTCCTTTATTTCCAGCCATTGTCCATAGACTTCAATACAATTTTTCATTTAAACATTGGCCGTTGTTTTGAGTGGCAAATAATAGGTGTTGCTTATACGTCGCTTTATTTATTTTTGTTTGTCTTTATATTTAGTATATGTGAGTTTTGGGTAATTTTAGATAAAAATCCTTTTTTCCATGTCACTAAATGTATACAGGTATATGTGTATGTGTGTGTGTGTGTGTGTGTATATATATATATATATATATATATATATATATATATATATATATATAAAAAAGTAAAAAAAATATATATATATATGTGTAATCCTTAGGGTATATCTTGATAATTATTATGATCATTTTTACTGTTATCAAAATACGGCCATATTTTCACCTCAAGAAACGTTGTGTAAACATACCCTTACTAATGTTTTTTATTTATTTTTTTTCTTTGTGACGATTGAGCCTTATATTCTCACCAGTCATCTTATCATTCTCTCTGATAAGTGGCTTTGAAAGTAATAAATATTGAAGAAAAAAAGCTGTTTGAAATATTTATATTAAAAAGCATTTTTTCCTACCCAAACAAATCCTGTCGAGAGGGCGGGTTATACAAGATTGATGTAATAGCATCTGTAATTACCATAATTATTTAATAAATACTCATAATATTCATATAATTGTATTTTAATTTTATATATATATATATATATATATATATATATATAGTATAAATAAAAAATCCTGTACTATTGCAGTTTTCCCCCCAGCCACTGAGCTCTGTAATAGGCTGATAAATACTATTCTGTAGTGATCACTTTTCTCTGCAAAGTCACAGGACATGCCCCCAACATACTCTCATAGCAAACAATAAGTTGCTATATGTTGTACTGTCACACAGGGGTCCCAGGGTTTGGTGGGGGTCCCAGAGATGGAACCCCCACTTATTATACCTATATTACCTGTTTTGTGGATAGGTGTTGAATATTGTTTTTGCGACAAGTCATAAAGGTAAGTAGATGACCTTCTTCCAAGTTGCGTATTGTCTCTTCTTTATGCATTCACAAATCGTACAAAGCTGCGAATATCTTTGACTTATCCGCTGGTTTATTGAACTTCTGTCTCCATCCCATTCACAATGCCTTTTAATTTAACTAAACTAAAACTGAAAACCCCTGACTCAGCTGAAAAGTTACCACGCCGGTTAGTGCTATAGCTAACAGAGCGATGAAACATTACCACGCTCCGCAAAGATGTAATTCTTAACTATATTACCCTTGAAAGCCTTGTTTGGATTCATATATGCTAAATGCAACATCTAAGGGGAAGAAAACCTGATCTAAATAGGCTTCATGTCCACTTAGTCAGATTAGGCTGTAAAGTGATGGAACTTACTGTGGCTGTAAATATCTTTCCTTCATGCCGCAAAAGAGAAAAAAAATAATAAAAGGTAGTGGATTTTGCCTTTCATCTTGGTACTTGCCTTGTTAGATATCAATCACACCCGCCCTACGGATACTACAGATACTAGCCTTACCTATCATGCAGCGTTATGTAGGTAATAAGACCTGGGCAATCTGAAATGTTAACAATGTATATTGGGGTAAATGTTATTTTTAACTGTAAATTTCACCTTACACATCCTGGCGGACATGATGTTATACATGTTCCGTTTATACTCAATATTTGAACACTGCACCTCCCTGCATGACCAACTATACAGCAGTACACCTTCCAACATGACCTGACCAGTGGACATGGCCATAATACAACAGCACACCTTCCACCAACTTGACTAACCACTGGACATGACCATAATACAGCAGTACACCTTTCATCATGACCAACCACTGGACATGACCATAATACAGCAGTACACCTCTCTACATGACTAACCACTGGACATGACCATAATACAGCAGTACACCTCTCTACATGACCAACCACTGGACATGACCATAATACAGCACTGCACCTTCCAACATGGCCAACCACTGAACATGACCATAATACAGCAGTAGACCTCCCTACATGGCCAACCACTGGACATGACCATAATACAGCAGTACACCTCCCTACATGGCCAACCACTGGACATGATCATAATACAGCAGTACACCTCTCTACATGACTAACCACTGGGCATGACCATAATATAGCAGTACACCTCTCTACATGACCAACCACTGGACATGACCATAATACAGCACTGCACCTTCCAACATGGCCAACCACTGAACATGACCATAATACAGCAGTAGACCTCCCTACATGGCCAACCACTGGACATGACCATAATACAGCAGTACACCTCCCTACATGGCCAACCACTGGACATGATCATAATACAGCAGTACACCTCCCTACATGACTAACCACTGGACATGACCATAATACAGCAGTAGACCTCCCTACATGGCCAACCACTGGACATGACCATAATACAGCAGTACACCTCCCTACATGACTAACCACTGAACATGACCATAATACAGCAGTACACCTCCCTACATGACTAACCACTGGACATGACCATAATACAGCAGTAGACCTCCCTACATGGCCAACCACTGGACATGACCATAATACAGCAGTGCACCTCCCTACATGACCAACCACTGGACATGACCATAATACAGCAGTACACCTCCCTACATGGCCAACCACTGGACATGACCATAATACAGCAGTACACCTCCCTACATGACCAACCACTGGACATGACCATAATACAGCAGTAGACCTCCCTACATGACTAACCACTGGACATGACCATAATACAGCAGTACACCTCCCTACATGACCAACCACTGGACATGACCATAATACAGCAGTACACCTCCCTACATGGCCAACCACTGGACATGACCATAATACAGCAGTACACCTCCCTACATGACCAACCACTGGACATGACCATAATACAGCAGTAGACCTCCCTACATGACTAACCACTGGACATGACCATAATACAGCAGTACACCTCCCTACATGACTAACCACTGAACATGACCATAATACAGCAGTACACCTCCCTACATGACTAACCACTGGACATGACCATAATACAGCAGTAGACCTCCCTACATGGCCAACCACTGGACATGACCATAATACAGCAGTGCACCTTCCAACATGACCAACCACTGGACAGGACTATAATACAGCAGTACACCTTCCAACATGACCTTAATACAGCATTATACCTCTAAACTAAAGTACTAAAGTGGTACTGTTGTTTTAAGTATGTAACAATGGAGAAATGAGCGATTATCTCCCTTATCACTAGCAATCAATCGTTATAGCAAATCTTTTACACAATAATTGCTGTGTGTAATAGGGGCGTTACTGGTTGCATCAGATCTCAATCCTGAGACCCACTGCAATCCAGAGATACAGAAGAGGCTAGTGTGCAGCAGAGCACTCCACAACCAGCTGGCAAGGAGAACAGACTTTTTCACTCCATACACTCCAATGGAGTAAACTGGTCAGATATGATCGGCAGCTAGTGAGTGAAGTGTTCTGCCTCACTCATTCCTCTGAATGTATCTTGTGGTTGCAGCAGTCCTCAGGAGCGAGACTCGATGGAATCAGTCACTTTTGACATGTCTGAAGGCATATGAAAAGTTCTTTGAAATGACAGTAACTAGAGATGAGCGCAGCTCGATCATGCCTAAGTCTGATAATTTGGCATTTGAAAAAGGCTGAAGAAGTTGGATGCTGCCTGGAAAACCACCTATGACTCAATCCATGTTTTCCCTCACACCCTAGGTCTGCATCTAACTTCTTCAGCCATTGGTATTCAAATGCCGAATGATTGGATTTGGGCATGCTCGAGTTTCGCTCATCTCTAATAGTAAGGCTATATCCTAACAACCAACATAATCCTCACCAACATGACCATTGCGCAGTTCTGTTATTCTCAGGATGCTACTACCCCTAACATGACCGACCACTGGACAGCATCCGAATACAGTTCTATTATACTCAATACAGAAATACCAGTTGTGGGAGGAGGAGGAGGGATGCTCAAAAACAGTGGATCTTGTCAGGACGTACATTTCCTGGTACAGTGTATTGACTGTCCTTGGAAGTTTGTCACTGTAAAGATACAAACAGAAATGCCCTCAGGCTTGACCAACATTGAAGGGTTTCGATATGTTTCTTTCCAAGCACTTAAGCATCCGTCAGGGATTGTTAGTCTGTTGTGTCCATAAATGCTCTTGGGACAAGGAGAGGTTTCCGGAGAAGCCATTGTGTAAGACCTGCGGGCAGCCAGGCAGTAATTCCATCAATGCAATCCTGCGCTCCTCAGTAACACGAGAGCTTGTTATTACGCCACTGGACAGTATTATTGCAGGCCTGTTATTGTCCCCGACGCGACACGATGTGACAGGCCAATATACACAGATACTGGAGCGCTCTCCTGATTCATGCCCTTAATGAGACTTTACTGAAATAAAGAAGCTTCTTAGAATACAGATCGATACTTAGCAATCTAAATAGTAACTACAATCTCACAATTAGCTGTATTGTGCGCCCCGGGCTTGTCATTTCAAGAAGCAACTAAAAAATTGCTCAAACTAGGTTAACAACTCGGAGGCTTTAAAGGGGATATTCTCTTTATTTATTAAAAAAGTTCTAAACATGTCCTTAGTTGAGCGTCTGCCCACAGGCCTAAGATCTGGAGATTGTAATTGTTCCTATTGAATGGAAACCATCAGGAATTGATATAAAAAGTAACAGAAAATGGTAGATTTTTTTTCTCTTCAAAAATGTATTTGCTAGAATTGAAATTTACTGCTTATAAGATGAAAAACTAAACTTTTATAGTAACTTTTTTTTCCTTTGTTAAAGTTGGCCAAATGCACCTTTTAGAGCAGGGGTATGGAACCTTGGCTGTCCAGCTGTTGCAAAACTTTCATCATGCATGGACTGCCAAAGCGTTAACCCTCCCATTCAAACAGATAGAAGGCAGGATTCGGTGCCAAGTTCCGCACAGAATTTCGGCACCTATTCCTTAGTGTCAACCGGCCCTACGGGGGGACATAAAAAACAAACAAAAAAAAAAAAATCATACTTGCCTGCCCGGTCCCCCACCGCTGCTGTCACAACATTCACCACAGGTCATGGGAAAAATCGCTATATTATTAAAATTTAAACGATTATTGTTCTGTGTAATTGCAGGCAGCAATTGAAAAATCGTTCGTATGTCTATTATTGTTGATTTAGATCTGAACCTAAAATTATTGTTAATCTTTCGCTGTAATTCCACATTCGTTCGCTCCAAGTTCCTTATTTTTTCACTAATCGTTCAGTGTAATCGCACATTGTCACATTGTTCATTGTTTTGCTGGGAACAAAAGGAGTAAACAATCTTAGTTACAATCGCAATAACGATCATAGTAACTATCGTAACTAACGGCCATCGTTCTGTGTAATATGTAACAATTTCAGGTTAACAACTTTCCGATCGTTTATCGTTAGTCATTAATTGTTAAAAATCGCTCCGTGTGATAGGAAGGAACCAAGCACTATTAGCAATCGTTTGCTCCTTGTTCCCCGCTTGCTGCTACCGCTATTCCACGCAGCAGCGAGCAGGTGAGTCCGGGGGGGCTGCCCAGGTGATCGGAGTAACGGCAGCAGATTGCTGCTATCCTGGTCGTTTGTCTTTCAACATGTTTGAAAGACAAACTACGCAACGGTCAGCCAACATGAACGATGTCCGCTGATCTTTGCCCTCTATTCAACATGACGATTATCGGCTGAATATGGCCGATAATCGTTCCGTGGAATAGGGCCTTAAGGCTGGCAATACACAGAGCATATGCTTAATTGACAATAGGGAGAGAGGAAAAAGCAGCTGCCAGACTAAAACTTATCATGCCTGATTTTTTTCTCCCCCATACATCATCTGTTGGGGGAGCCATAAACATTGGATATACAACTGAATATTTATCAGTCGGAGTCTTAACACTTGCTTCACTCTCCTCAATAAGATTAACCCTAATCTGAGCAGAGGTTACATTATTATGGGGGAGTGCAGAAAGTTAGCTGTCATATGAATGATAGCTTAACAGCCAGCTAATAGTTAATGTTTACTGACAGCTTTAAGTACCTTAAAATTATGTCTGGGCTCCCCCCGAGGTGTCACAGGGGTAAGTACCGAGGCTTTAGGTATTAACATCGCACGTACTTAATACTGCTCCGCCTTTATACTAAGCCCGCACATAATAGAAAATATAATGACTTTCAGTCTAATATCTGCAATTTTTTGGTAATTAAGCCGGCTAATTGGCTCCTACCTTCACGATAGAGCTTATCTTTTCCATTATTTCATTCCTTGGACTGAAATAATTATCACTATTGATTATGTTCTTCAGCTACTATTACCGTGGCCGGAGACAAGCTGCTATATACAGTGCTGATATCATTACCATGCATGAGCGCCTCTGCTGCCATGACTGATACAGAAACCTAATGAAGAAGATTGTGCAAAAGAGTGAATGACTTAAAGGCCGACACATAGACATTCTGATACTTGTCTTCGAGGAGAATTGTAGGTGAGTGTTACATTGCACACGTCAGTGACCGTGTCATTCTCTTTTATGTTGCAGAGTGTTCTTACGGGCTATTAATCAGTATGCGGACATGCTGAACAAAAAGTTTTTGGACCAAGCTAACTTTGAGCTTCAGGTAAGAGACCATTTTTTTACCCTTGATAATATTTACAATTTATTAAACAGTGACTGCATATAACCAAAGTTCAACATCCCCATAGGTCACCATCACTTTATAATGCCAACAGAAGGTGACCTTCGTAACTGTAGAGATTTGGGTGCTATCCAACCCACCCCAATGGTCAATAAAGGTCTTCTCTCGAAGAAAAATGGTAGAACTGAAATTAAAGTCTTTGTCCCCGAAAGTGGGGAAAATACACAAGCTGTCAGTGCACCTGTCCTGGATGTAAGGGTTTGGTTTTTTATTTTGTTCATCCTTAAAGTGTCACTGTCGTGAATTTTTTTTTGCAGAAATCAATAGTCCAGGCGATTTTAAGAAACTTTGTAATTGGGTTTATTATCCGAAAAATGCATTTTTATCATGAAAAAGCAGTTTGAAGCTCTCCCCCCTGTCTTCATTGTTCTCCTATGGAGAGAGCTAAAGAAAAGACCAAAACAGGACAACAAAGAGTTAATCTACAAATCCCTCACCCGTTATCTGTTCTGACCATCACCAGTGACCTGTCTGAGCTCAGATTACAGCTGTCACCCAGCTCCGTGCCTGTAATCCTCTGTTATCTGCTTTCTGCTGCCGGCTAACTCCCTCCTCCCCCCTCCCCTCTCCCTAGAACAGACAGGGGACGTCTCCTGCAACAAGTCACAATTTTCAGATTTTTCAGAGTGGATGAAAAAGAGGAAGGAGGGGGGGACCTGGGAAAAGGCTTTTTACATGCAGATAATGGCAGATTTGGCTAATAAACCCAATTACAAAGTTTCTTAAAATCGCCTGGACTATTGATTTCTGCAAAAAAAAAAAAAATACGACAGTGACTCTTTAAAGTAGAAGTCAGGTGAAAAATTTTATTAAAGTATTGTATTGTCCCCCAAAAGTTATACAAATTACCAATATACAGTTGTTGTAGGAAATTCACATAAAGTGCTTTTTCCCTGCACTTACTACTACATCAAGGCTTCACTTCCTGGATAACATGGTGATGTCACGACCCGACTCCCAGAGCTGTGTGGGCGGTGGCTGTTGGAGAGGATGATGGCTGAGGGACACAGGGCACTGGAGGGACACTGAGCATCCCCCTGCCATCATCCTCTCCAGCAGCCACTGCCCGCACAGCTCTGGGAGTCGGGTCGTGACATCACCATTTTATCCAGGAAGTGACATCACAATGTTATCCAGGAAGTGAAGCCTTGATGCAGTAGTAAGTGCAGGGAAAAAAAGCACTTTATAAGCATTTCCCATTTCCCAAGTGTATATTGGTGATTTGTATAACTTTTGAGGGGCCATACAATACTTTAATAAAAATTTTCACCGGACTTCTCCTTTAAGTATTTGGCTACATATTTAGTCTTAAATCCCATTGATGTTTTCCTATACCTATAAAAATTGTTATTTCAAAGATCCAACTAGTAGAGAGCATGCAAAATACCTATTCTCCAGAGGAAAAGTAAGTGTCCGACCCTCTAAGTGTAAGTAAGTGTGCCTGTGCTGCACTTCTCTCCCTGGCTACCTATGATGTTCATCTTCCTGCACAGGATGAGCTCCAGCAAGACTGAAACCTCAGGTAGCCAGGGAGAGAAGTGCTCAGCTGTGTTCTTCTCCTGGCTAGATCTAGAGATCAGTGAGGAACTGAACACTCAGACTCCAACCAATCAAAGCTTTTGACAAAAGGTTTTTTTTTGTAATAAACAACACCAATAAAGCGTGTCTCAGCACTAACGCCGGGGAACCGGACCTTCTGAACACTGCCCGAAAGACCTTATTGACAACTGGTGCTGCTCAATCCTCCATACAAGTCCATCAGAAATCACTTCACAGAGTAAGGGAAGGATGAGGCACTCGCCATTCTTGTCGTCTTAAAAGCACATAAGCGTTTATTTCACATTAATGCAGGTGATTAGTCATAGACATATGGACGGGCAGCACCCTATTTCGCGTGCAGTGACGCATGCGAAACAGGCTGTCGGCTGTTTTGATTGAAAAACTTAGGTGTATGGAATCTGTAGAATTGTTATGAAGCCCGTACACGGCTCGCTTCTCTCTCTGAGGAGACCTGTCTAAAACCAGAGGGTCACAGTACTCAGCTTAGCGCTTCTGCTCCTTAGTTTTAGTGATCAGTGGTGCCCCCTCTGGACTCCCATTGATCATAACTTTGTGTGTTTTCCAAACCAATGAAGAAAAAGCGACACAGCTATAAGAAGTTGCACACCCAGAAGTAACATGCATATAGAAAATCTTTATTAGTACACCAGCAACAGAAACAACATTAAAACCAATTAAAATGGTGGCAACAAAGTGCCACACAAGTACACATGTGCCCCCACAATACCTGGAGCTACATAAAATGTACCAGGAAAGGATGTAAACATCACAATAAAGCTAGAACTTGTAAATGAATAATGGTATAAATATGATGCAAAGAAACAAATATCCAAACAATATCTGTAACAAAATATGTACACATGTATGAATATTTATAAGATCTATAAATGTCAGTAAATTCTCAAAAAGTCAAATCTTATAGTTAGCATCTGATGAAGTTGTGGGGACATAACGGAACGCGTGGGGTATAGGTGATTGTATACCAGGGTGAACTTGTCATAAGATTTGACTTTTTGAGAATTCACTGACATTTATAGATCTTATAAATATTCATACATGTGTACATATTTTGTTACAGATATTGTTTGGATATTTGTTTCTTTGCATCATATTTATACCATTATTCATTTATAAGTTATAGCTTTATTGTGATGTTTACATCCTTCCCTGGTATTTTTTTATGTAGCTCCAGGTATTGTGGGGGCACATGTGTACTTGTGTGGCGCTTTGTTGCCACCATTTTAATTGGTTTTAATGTTATTTCTGTTGCTGGTGTACTAATAAAGATTTTCTATATGCATGTTACTTATGGGTGTGCATCTTCCTATAGCTGTGTCGCTTTTTCTTCTTTGGTTTGGTACTGTCATTCAGGACCAGCTGTTGGCACCCCATGATGTTTATCTGATTTATTTCAACTGTGCCCACCATTGCTGTATCTATTGTGAACTTTGTGTCTTTTGACATGACACGGACATTAATAGTTACCTATTAAGTAAACCATATACAGTGGTGCCTTGGATTGTGAGCATAATTTGTTCCGGGACTGTGTTTGTAATCCAAATCCACTCCTAAACCAAAGCAAATTTTACCGTAAGAAATAATTGAAATGCAAACTAGATTACCTCCACAGATCCTGAAGTGGATCTGCTATGATTTGGAAGGTGAGGGAGACTTCCTGGGTCAGAGTACAGTGCTGTAAACTCCGCTATGCAGACCAGGCCCCTCCTCCACTCGCGCTTCCACCCAGTACAGGGAGCTCTTAAACCAAAGCAATGCTCTTACACCAAGTTACAAGTTCTTGCAAAACGCTCTCAATCCAAGTTACTCTTAAACCAAGCTACTACTGTATACTTATGTGGAGGCTACAGTGGACTGATAAGTGTGGCGTTTTTCCTTCTGCACATCGTACTATAGACATCACGTGTTTGCTACTGTATATAACACACACAGATTTCTGTTCAGAAATGAGAGGAAGTTTGTTTCCTCCTCTTCAGAAGTACAGTACGCCATAGAGCAGCTGTATCGCTTTCCTAAATGCCTTATCAAATCAAACATATGGGGAGTCTGCATTGCACAGAATTGCTGAGAACACAGCTTGTGTACTACAAGGGGGGTGTCTGGCAAACAGGAGATTTCTAATGTACAGCAGCTTCTCCTCGCTCACTTAGTAAAGAGGAGAACACATTGCACTTCGGGGAGCTGTTTAATAGTGAACCGAGTTCTCCTCTATTGTGCTGATCTGAAAGAAAATAATCCAATAAAGTCTAAAGATTCTGTATTATATCTGCCAGCTCTGTGCATGGTATAGTAACCCTTTACCTGCCAGTGGGTTAACACTAAAATGTCTATGGTAAATGTCCTGCACCACTACTATTCTATCAAATATACAAAATATGTGATGCTGATCATTATAGAGACATAGCCAAGAGCAAAGGCTGTCCAGGCATGATGGAAATTGTAGTTTTGCAACAGCTGGAGGCCAGAGAGTTCCTTATTAGAGATGAATGAACATCAAGCACACTCATGCTCGTCCGAATCCGACCTCTCGGCATATGAGTACCGGCAGCTGAAGACGTTGCATGCAGCTCTCAACTATAATCGTTCTGTGTAATTGCAGGCAACGATTGAAAAATCGTTCATATGTCGTTGATCATTGATTTAGATCTGAACCTAAAATTATTGTTAATCGTTCGCTGTAATTCCACATTCGTTCGCTCAAGTTCCGCATTTGTTCACTAATCGTTCAGTGTAATTGCACATTGTCCATTGTTTTTCTGGGATAGTAACGATCAAATAACGATTGTAACTAACGACCATTAATCTGTGTAATATGGTGAACAACTTCAGGTTAACTATAAACAATCTCGTTTGCGTTCGTTAGTCGTTAATCGTTCAAAATCGCTCCGTGTAATAGGACCCTAAGGCTGACTGGAAAACATGGATACAGTCATAGACTGTGTCATTGTTTTCCATGACTCCCTAGAGCTGGATCCAACCTTTTCGGCCACTGGTATTCAAATGCGGAGACCCTAACCCTAACATGCTCGAGATTCGCTCATCTCTATTCCCTATTCCTGACCTAGTAACTCGGATAACTCAGATCATTGTGATCTTTGGGATATCAGGATTGGACTAATCGTTGTTGTTAAGTATTCACTTGCCTAATAGACTTTGCCATACAAGTTTTATATATAATTTTTTTTTTTTTTTTTGTAGTTGTGGAACAATTACTTCCACTTGGCCGTCGCTTTCTTAACCCAAGAATCGCTGCAACTGGAAAATTTCTCCAGCGCCAAAAGAACAAAAATCCTAAACAAGTAAGTAACCTAAAGATAAACTTATAACGTCCCGACCCATCTCCCTCAAAGCCGCCATTTTTATTTTTTTTGCTTTTCAATAATACAAGTACAGCGGTGGAGTGAATGTAATTTCTCTGAGAACAGAAAGACATTGTGATTTTTCTGCATAGTCTTTATATAAGATGAAGAGAGAGGCGCTTTGTGTTTCCCAGCAGCTGGAATGAAATGCTAATCCGTCCTCCGTCTGTACCTGCGTCTAGAGATTTTGGTGACTGCTCACTACAAAGCTTACTTATACATTTGAAGATGTTTGTTCCACGGGACGTATTCATTGCATCTGTTGTCGGAAACTTTATCCATATTGCCTTTTGTAGGGATTGTTATCTGGTTAAAGACTTTTCATGCTGTTTTCGTTAAGGTTAAAGCTCTGCGGATTTTAACAATCAAGAACAAAAAAGGAATTAAAATGGGAAATGAAAGTAAAACATGATGCAAAGTAAATACTTTTATATATGTGAGAGTAAAGATTAGGAACCTGGTTTGAAAACTTTGGGGAACTATGAGTTTCGATAAGTTGTGGTTTGGGCCTGTAAATGTAGATTTTCTATATTTTTATGTTCTATATTTTTTCTATTTAGTAATTTTATTACTATCCATTATGTTATTATGGGAGTGGCCATCTTGCTTTAGCTGTTAACAGCATTTAGAGCAATGCTTTACAGCAAGCCTCATGGACATAGACACAATGAACATCTCCAGATCCTATTTTTTTATGGGGCACAATTGAAAGCATGCTCTGTGACCACTGTAGAGGTCATTCTACAGGAAAGGGGAGGCTAAGCTTCTATTGTCTTCTGTGTCTACAGGTGTTGCTTTTCACTGTAATTCTGTACAGATTACTAAACAACCCATCCTCCTTGCTATCACAAACAGAACAGGAAGTCTCAGCACAGTTTAAGGCTTAGCATATACAGTTAAGGCTATGTTCACACATAGTATATCAGTCTTTTGATCAGTATTTTTTTTCAACCAAAATCTGGAGTGGAATTGACAGGGCAAAATTCTAATGGAAAGATTTGGCCAGCTTCTGTGATTTCAACCCACTCCTGGTTTTGGGTGAAAAAAAGACTGACGGAAATACTGTGTGAGAACATAGCCTAAAACTGCAATATTTCAGGATTATATTATAATGTAGATAGTAAAATAGAAAATGAAACAATAGGTTGTTTTCCTATCACGACCAATTTCCCCCCTCCTTCTCGATTTGCAGTTCTCCTCACCAACCATAAGCTTAGATGCTGCACATTCGATATGTCTGTCTGTCTTTTCTCCACTAAAATATCTTCTTTTCATCAGTGGTCAGTGTCGATGGGGGTGGAGACTATGGCGCAGACCTAGGTGGGGAGAGAGGGCTCAACTGCCATGAAGCCCCGCCTAGATGACACTGTCTACCAATGAAATTAAGCTGTTTTAGAGAAGAAAAAAAAGACAAGTTTTGTAAAGTTATATATTGACTATGCAGCCTCTAAGCTTGTGGCTGGGGCGGAGAACTGCACATACTGAAAGGGGGTGACAATATCACTTTATCTACTTAGTGCACAGATTGTATTGTATTATTGGGCTGTTCTGAGGATTTTGGGTTTCTGTAGCCTTTGTGCAAGGGCCCTATTACAAGTGATGATACACACTGTAAGTGAGCACTGATCTCCTAGATTGGCACTTATTTAAAGAGTCTATTATAGGGCTGCACCACCATGTGGGAAGGGCTGCATAAACAATCGTGTTTGACCATACTTTCAACCCTCTACTTCCATCATTTGTTGGATCCACCCTAATGGTCACAGCTGCCTGCCTCCCACTTCTTGCACAATGACCTGTGCACAGGTCACAGAGCATGCCCACAACATTGTCTCATTGTCAGTGGGTCAGCTCTAGAACACAGATTCCTATGGTCCTTGTGGCTGCTGTAAAGCAAATCTCTAAATGCTGTTAAAAGCAGCACTGATTAACATGGTCTTCCAGGCAGTAGCTCGGTGGAAGAGTCTTGTTCTCCTGAATATATGTAGAAAATAATACTTTGCTGGAAAATCTTGCACACTTTAACCACTGAGAAATCTCCATATACTCAGCACCATTTTCCTCCGAGGGAAATAAATTCCAGTCTCTTCCCATCCCCACACAGAGGAGATTGTCATATCTTGTCATATTCAATCACGGCCGCCTTTGTCACTCGGCACTGCTAATATTTATTCACAAGATTGGAAACAATGACAAAAATACATAAATTACACTTTTCTCATCCTTCAGGTACGGCGATATGAGAAGACAGATCGGCTTTGAAATCAGGGACATGTGGTATAATTTGGGTAAGCATCTTACTCCGTTTTTAGAGGATTACAACTCAAAATGATATCTTTAAGAAAGTGACACATTTTCTGAGCCAGGTAGGAATATTCTTAGCGATTGCAGAAGGCGCCGCTTCTATTTTTACTGTGTTATAAGGGGGACGTATTCTGGCAAGCTGGATCTAAAGTTTAGCATATACCTCCCGGTGTTACTTATGGCCAGAACCCCCTTATTATTGTAGCGGAAAATACTGAAAACAGCAATAAATAGATACCATTTTGCCTGGAAAACACCTTTAAATGCCATCCTTCGGGCAACATGTTTTAAAGGTGTTGTCAAACTTTTTTGTTTTTTTAAATCAACTAGTGTGAGAAAGTTATACAGATTTATAAATTGTTTCTATTTAAAAATCTCCAGCCTTTTTATACTTATCAGCTGCTGAATACCCTGCAGGAAGTGGTATATTATTTCCAGTCTGTCCAGTGCTCTATGCTGCCACTTCTGTCCATGTCAGGAACTGTCCAGAGCAGGAGAGGTTTTCTATGGGAATTTGCTACTGCTCTGGACAGTTTCTGACATGGACAGAGGTGGCATCAGAAAGCACTGTGTCAGACTGGAAAGAATACACCGCTTCCCGCAGGACATACAGCAGCTCATAAGTACTGGAAGTCTTGATATTTTTAAATAGACGTAATTTACAAATATGTGGCACGAGTTGATTTGACCACATTATGAATCAATTTGTCTCTGATGAAGAAAGTGTCTCATTAAGTGATGAACGATAGAAGCGCTTCACTGACTTATAACATTAATAAGGATCCTTCAGGACATAGACCTATTTGGCTATTCTGTAGCTTTCTACACAAGGACACCTGACGTTGTCATCTTGAATCATATAGAATAATGAGCACCTGGTTGTATAATGTCAAGCACTCTCCTACAAGGGTTCTTGTCCATAATTTCCTGTGCAATCACTTACACGTCAATTTCTTCTCTTCTGAGAACCCTTAAGACACTGTCTCATGCCAAACCAATGTCACCAACCTTTACAGATTACCAGAAAGTTTTGAGAACAGTCATCTCAATAAACTTAGTTACTGTCACTTATAAAAACTTTTGACCTGACAAAAGTTTTGTTTGGCCTGGACCTTTATGCTGCTTGCTTTTTATAACAGAGAGAAGTGTGGGGCTGTGCGCTTCCCTCCACAGAATACTGTTTAGTCTGACTTGTTGCATGAAATGGACTCCATACACTTACATTTGAGCTTGGCTACTTCAACAAATTGGATCTAGTGGCGATCCGGGGAATAAAGTGCCCAGCTGCTTACTTTTCCTGGCTATATCTAGTGATTAGTCAGGGTCTCAGTCCTGTGACCCACAGCAATCTAACCGCAGAAACAAAGTGAAATAGGCGGCACTACACGTGGATATTCCTATTTGTGTAACTAGGGATGGTCCGAACCTGCCGAGGTTCGAGTTCGTACGAACCCGGACTCTCCGCAATGATTTCAGCTGTCTTATACCTCCGTGAAGAGGGTGGATAAAGCGGGAGGACCGCCTGGAAAACTGGGATACAGCCTATGGCTGTGGCTGTATCCCGGTTTTCCAGGCGGTCCTCCCACTGTATCCAACCTCTGCACGGAGGTTTAAGACAGCAGGAATCATTGCAGAGAGTCCGGGTTCGTACGAACCCGAACCTCAGCAGATTCGGACCATTTTTATGTGTAACCACTGGCTGATAGCTACTGGATTTAGCCACATAGGGGGTGCTATTTAACAAAGTCCATGATAAATCCAACAATATAGAAAAAAGCAGTTGCACTCACCCACAAAGTCTTCTAAAACCTTTATTTATTCTTCTTATAAGACGGACATAGTGCGGACATAGACTGGAGCAGACGCTACGTGAACGGAGTGGTGACAGCCTGTTTCACGCTCTAAGACGCTTCTACGCACCTCGGTAGAAGCGCCTTAGAGCATGAAACAGGCTGTCACCACTCCGTTCACGTAGCGTCTGCTCCAATCTATGTCCGCACTATGTCCGTCTTATAAGAAGAATAAATAAAAGTACCCACAGCAATCTAAACAGTTTTTTTTCCCGAAAGACAGTAACACTTTAAGGCAGTGAAGCTCCTGGGGGGCGGGGCATATTTCTTCTTGCTTCCTGATTGGCACATTTGGAGCCGTTCATTTAGCTGTTAACTATTGCACTCCTTAGCTCTGCTTCCACATGTAGACATGCCCTGGTCTAATAAGGACCTGTCTTGTGAGCAGGTTCCCTTTGTGAGAAAATCCCTGGCATGTGTGTACAATCTTTCCAGGTTTAGGGAAAAAAAAGTTTTAGCTTTCTGTGGTGTCTTTATAAAAGAGCAATAAAACCTCCAGAAAACTTTATGACATTGATGCTGTGTTTGATGAATAACTCCGTGTCAGGAGCATTTGTTTTCTGAAGCGGTGACTCTGACATTTCTCAGACATAATACATGAAAACTGTCACAGACAAGCGGGAGAATAACAGGCCTGAAAAAGGAGTGCGCCTTACAGCTCCTTCAAGTGTGCGCTGCAAACCATTAAACATTTCCAGGGTCACGCCGTCATCCACCGGGACTCTGCGCTTCTAGTATTTGGCTTTGAACATGTAAATATGAAATGTACCGTATAGTTTTTACTTGATCAGAATTGTTTTTCTGCTTACATTTAGGCTATGTTCTGCCTTTATATATAGATTCCGCCATGAATAGATCTGTGTTGTTTCAGGTAGTTTGAGGAAATTTACCCAGCTGCCTTGATATGCCTTGTTCTTAAAGGGGTATTTGGGCACTTTGTTTATTGGATGGTGCTGGAGAGGGGTTTAAGGGAGAAGTCTGGTGAAAATTTTTATTAAAGTATTGTATTGCTCCCCAAAAGTTATGCAAATCACCAATATACACTTATTATGGGAAATGCTTATAAAGGGCTTTTTTCCCTGCACTTACTACTGCATCAAGCCGTCACTTCCTGGATAAAATGGTGATGTCACTTCCTGGATAACATGGTGATGTCACAATCCGACTCCCAGAGCTGTGCGGGCTGTGGCTGCTGGAGAGGATGATGGCAGAGGGATGCTCAGTGTCCCTCCAGTGCTCTGTGTCCCTCAGTGTCCCCCTGCCATCATCCTCTCCAGCAGCCACAGCCCGCACAGCCCTGGGAGTCGGATCGTGACATAACCATGGTATCCAGGAAGTGACATCACCATGTTATCCAGGAAGTGACATCACCATGTTATCCAGGAAGTGAAGCCTTGATGCAGTAGTAAGTGAAGGGGAAAAAAAGCACTTTATGTACATTTCCTGTAATAAGTGTATATTGGGGATTTGTATAACTTTTTGGTGGCAGTACAGTACTTCTCCTCTAAATAGGAAAAATACCCCCCCCCCCTCCAATCTTCTTTCTTGTTGTATCTTCCAAAGTAAGCACTATCTTGGTCTTGATACCACTGCAGCCATTGATTGGCTGAGCTGACAAGTCCTGTATCGAGCGCTCTTCTTGGAAGCAGGAAGAAGAGAAAGGACCTGGGGACCAGACAGAGATGACTAGGAACTGTAGGGGACCGTGGCTAGATGAGTTTAATTTTTTCTATTTTAACACTTAAAATACCATGGAATATCCCTCTTAAAGGTCATGGACAACTTTTGCACTGATTTTTTTCATGATTTTTTTTTTCCTGCTGCTAAAGCAAAGGCTCTTTGCTGTGGATTACACAGAGAGAAACTTTGGAGGATTACCCATACATGCTGGAGAGAGAGAGGAGAGCAGATTCAAGGCACTCGATAGGGAGAATCATAGACTGTGCACAAGAATAGAGAGAAAATAGGGCCCACACAGCTGACTGTAGAAGCAAAACAAAGCATTTTTATAAACATTTATGGAACAAATTGTTTTTTTCTGTTTCATAATTACAAAGCTCGAAAAGACTTTAAACTTATACTGTGTTCAGTAGACTAAAAGAAAAGGTGAGAAAGCAAAGCTAACCATATATATTAGATAGATGTCAGACAGTTTTCATTGGAGGGGAGATGGGTAAGCTGCTGCCAGACACCTCTGGTGAAGCCTTTTCTCTCCTTAGAATAAAAAGGATCAGGAATAAAAAATAAAGCAAGTGCAGCCCTGGAGTAGAATACAGGATGAGTGCAGGATAAGTAATGCCTCTCCACCATCAGAATAATGGGTGCAACTATAGAGTATAATAGAGGATGTAACTCAGGATCAGTAATGTATGTACACAGTGACCCCACCAGCAGAATAGTGAGTGTAGCTCTGGAGTATAATACAGGATGTACCTCAGGATCAGTACAGGATAAGTAATGTAATGTATGCACACACACAGTGACCCCTCTAACAGAATAGTGAGTGTAGCTCTGGAGTATAATACAGGATGTACCTCAGGATCCGTACAGGATATGTAATGTATGTACACAGTGACCCCACCAGCAGAATAGTGAGTGCAGCTCTGGAGTATAATACAGGATGTAACTCAGGATCAGTACAGGATAAGTAATGTAATGTATGTACACAGTGACCCCACCATCAGAATAGAGAGTGCAGCTCTAGAGTATAACACAGGATATAACTCAGTATCAGTACAGGATAAGTAATGTATGCACACATTGACTGCACCAGCAGAATAGTGAGTGCAGCTCTGGAGTATAATACAGGATATAACTCAGGATCAGTACAGTATAAGTAATGTAATGTATGCACACAGTGACCACACCAGCAGAATAGTGAGTGCAGCTCTGCAGTATAATACAGGATGTAACTCAGGATCAGTACAGGATAAGTAATGTAATGTATGCACACAGTGACCCCACCAGCAGAATAGTGAGTGCAGCTCTGGAGTATAATACAGGATGTAACTCAGGATCAGTACAGGATAAGTAATGTAATGTATGCACACAGTGACCCCACCAGCAGAATAGTGAGTGCAGCTCTGGAGTATAACACAGGATATAACTCAGGATCAGTAATGTAAAGTATTTACAATGTAATCAACCTTATTTTAAGAATCATTCTCTATGTACAATATAGTAAAACTATGTTCACAGGTAAATACACAGTATATACTTTCAGTTTTATACACAATGTGTCTGTGGGGTCTTCTGTACAATAGCTCCTTTTAAACAATTGGTAATAAGAGGAAAAATAGTCAGCCCCTCTGATAAAGCCTGCTTAGTGCCCAAACAGATTGAGATGTAATAGTTGTGGGTGATGGTAATGTGCGACAGGTGGAATCTGTAATCTGGCAGGCAATGTAGCAGAGGTGCCCGCACGCCCTCCCTACCCTCTGCCTGATTTAATCCCCACAACTGTTTCCAGTGTATGCAAGTAAACGTGCCTGGGTTCTGAAAACCTTGTAAGTCCGTCTCCGATTCCCTCTTGGATAGTTTTCTGGTAATTGTACTTATAGACTGGTTAAACTGTAATAAGGCACTTGTGAAGGTTATCTGCTCTATGTAAGGACATATCCTACAGAGGGAGGGAACTGCTTCTGACTTCATCACTCCTCCACATCCTTTATGTCCTCTGATTCTACAACTTTTTTTTTTTTTTTTTTTTTTTTAATTTCCTTCAAGGTCAACACAAAATCAAGTTCATTCCTGAGATGGTGGGCCCCATACTGGAAATGACTCTGATCCCCGAGACCGAGCTGCGTAAAGCAACCATCCCAATTTTCTTTGACATGATGCAGTGTGAATTTCATTCTACGAGGAGTTTTCAGATGGTAAGGCGACAGAAAGCTTATGTTATGATGATTTTGTTGGTGGTTTATATACAGATATCGCAAAGGTGAGTTTCTTACTTAAAGAGTCTCTATCAGTAGATTTATACTGTCCTATCTCATGGTAGCATAAATTAGTAACAGAGAAGCTGAACAGAATGATGTATCACTTACATTGCTCTGTGCAGCTGCTCCAGAGGTATCCTCCTAAATAACATGGACAGGAAGTAGTCCTCTCCATTATGTGCGTGAGCCCAGTAGTCCTCGATATTCATGAGCACCAGAAAACTCTGCCTGCCCGTTGCTAATTGACAGTTATCTATCCATGCTGTGTATAGGCAGCAACTGTCAATCAGCTTCTGGGGGAGGGGTGTGGTGAGAATCCTATTCTCCTGCATATTAGGAGAATGGCTAAACAAAATAATGTACAATACAGCACCGAAAACAACACCGATCTGTTAAGCATTTCTGTCACTAGTTTATACTGCCCTCATTTGAGGTGTCATAAACCTAGTGACAGATTCCCTTTAATCCATTGATTCAAGGTTTGCTGGTTAATAAATCTGCAAGACGATAAAATGCAGTGGGCAACTACTCTCAAGAGTTTTCTGGGAGGGGGGTTTTCTCCAAAAATGAATGCTATGAATTTTAGGCAGACATCTGCCTGAGAATAGACCATCAGTTTTCACTGGAAAGTCCTTTTAAGCATTTATAGTGGCATTTTTATGTGTCTTGCACAGTTTTTTTTCCATTTTGATATCTTCACAAATTTTTCATATAATATTGGCTTTTTTGGTGACACCAGTATATAGATAATACAGACGGGAATACAGTGACAGGTGACACCAGTATATAGATAACACAGGTGTACAGTGACAGCTGCCACCAGTATATAGATAACACAGACAGGAGTACAGTGACTGGTGACCCCAGTATATAGATAACACAGAAAGGAGTACAGTGACTGGTGACCCCAGTATATAGAGAACACAGACAGGAGTACAGTGACTGGTGACCCCAGTATATAGATAATACAGACAGGAGTACAGTGACAGGTAGCCCCAGTATATAGAGAACACAGACAGGAGTACAGTGACTGGTGACCCCAGTATATAGATAACACAGACAGGAGTACAGTGACTGGTGACCCCAGTATATAGATAACACAGACAGGAGAACAGTGACTGGTGACCCCAGTATATAGATAACACAGACAGGAGTACAGTGACTGGTGACCCCAGTATATAGATAACACAGACAGGAGAACAGTGACTGGTGACCCCAGTATATAGATAACACAGACAGGAGTACAGTGACTGGTAGTCCCAGTATATAGATAACACAGACAGGAGTACAGTGACTGGTGACCCCAGTATATAGATAACACAGACAGGAGTACAGTGACAGGTGACACCAGTATATAGATAAAACAGACAGGAGTACAGTGACTGGTAGCCCCAATATATAGATAACACAGACAGGAGTACAGTGACTGGTAGCCTCAGTATATAGTTAACACAGACAGGAGTACAGTGACTGGTAGTCCCAGTATATAGATAACACAGACAGGAGTACAGTGACAGGTGACACCAGTATATAGATAACACAGACAGGAGTACAGTGACTGGTAGTCCCAGTATATAGATAACAGTGTAGCACACAATAGCTACTTCTCACAACTCTGCGTCCCCTTCCCTGTAAATGTATGAGTAGCTGGATTGCTGTTTTTGTAGTGTGTGTTTTATTATTTTTTTTTATTTTGAGGTCCTATAAAAGTCCATTTGGACAAATGCCACATTCAGAACACCTAAAAAACACAACTGACCCCAACGCATTAAACGAGAACTACTAAATCACTATTTGGGTTGAGCCAATCAGAAACATAAGGGTATAGCTATTTTGCCTCTTTGTTTTAGCGATAACTGGGGGGGGGGGGGGGTGGTCTGGGGGTTATTTCTTACATCATACATACCAAGTGCGTTTCAGTGTACAAAAGATGAATCTGAAGATGCAGGTGTGAATGAAGTGGCAGTCAGGTATGTGCATTGCTGCACCATTCGCTTTCTATGTCACAAGGGTCAAACCTTTGGCCCACCAGCAATTGCAGAACAATCCTCATCCTGCCTGGATACCCAAGCCTTGAATGCCCAGGAATGATGGGAGTTATGGTTATACAGCATCTGTAGGACACCTGTGCTCTGTGCTGTTCTCTCCATCAGTCTCATTGCAAAAGAAAAGAGTGGCAGCATGATGTCGGACCCTAGCTCTCATGATTGTGGGTGTCCAAGCAGTAGATAGGTGATATATGTTGGTCTTTGGACCACCACTTTAGTTTAAGTAAAACTACAAATTCCCTTTAAATTTCAATATTAACAAGATATTCTGACAACACGCCCCCGGAGCGGGAAATAA